>NC_056725.1:1178121913-1178349413 GCF_019279795.1 Protopterus annectens | reverse complement strand
CTTAAGCAAAGAATTGCTGTTCATATTAGCGACATAAAATTTCAGAGACTTCGTAGTGCGTTATATAAGCATAAGATGGTTCATACCACAGCACATTTTGTTTTTGTAGGTATTGATATGGTCACTATGCAGGATAAACATGATATATTCAAACATCAGATACTAACTCAAAAGGAACGTTGGTGGATTGTAAACTTGAGGGTACTCTTTAAACCTGGTTTGAATGACCAATGGTAATCATACATAAAAATTAGATTAACTGAAGCAAGTTAGTTTGTTGGGATTGACTTTTAATTAATCCAACATACTATAAATATAAATATCTGATGGCATAATGAATATATATTTTTTCATTATATTTCCATCTGAATATTTTGAAATATATAGTGTTATATTTTACAAAATGTTTTTCAATATATTTAATATAATATAATGGGATACAGTGAATGTAGTAATAGGGCACTACTGGAGTCCTGTTATGCTTCAATATATTTCTATGAGTATGATTATATATTTATAGTGTTTATAGCATTAGATTGTTACATATTATATTATTGGGCATTATATTGGGGGATTACAGGTATCTTAATAATGTCATCACTTGGTTTTGTTTTTATTTGCAACTTTAGGTATATGTGTTGAACAGGGATACTATGTGTGTTTGTATCTTTAAATTTGTGTTGCTGGTGTTTGTATTTTAGTATTTAAATCCGGGTTCTCGCCTACTTGAATTACACACTGATGACGCTTGAGGCAAAACCGGTGACCGGTCTGTGTTGGGCAGGCTATGCCTGAATAAACTTCTTTAAACAAGTGCTGCTGATTTATTTATGACCTTGTGGAGTGTTGAAGTTGCTTTGGGGATTTGTATTTATTTCGTGCACCCACCAGTACTTTCCGCGCACCTATTGTTTGGGATTGGTATATATATATATATATATATATATATATATATATATATATATACACACACACACACACACACACATATATACATATAAATATATATATATATATATATATATATATATATATACACATATATACATATAAATAAAAAATATATATATATATATATATATATATATATATATATATATATATATATATACATATACACACACACACACATATATATATATATATATATATATATATATATATACATATACACACACACACACACACACATATATATATATATATATATATATATATATACATATATATATATATATATACATATACACACACACACACACACACACACATATATATATATATATATATATATACATCCACTCGCACTACAGCGAGGAAAAGGGAATATTCCCATTCCACGCTGTAGTGTGACTGCCAAAGTCAATGTTCAAAGTTTCACTACTTCGAACAAGTGGACTCAGTGAAGTGGGTTCGAAGAAGTGAAACTTCGAACATCTGCACGGAAAAAAAAAAAGGAAATTAAAAACAGTTGTGCACTGATTGCAAAAAGCAGTTGTACAGATCACAGAGATATGTAGTAAAACAGAAGTGCAGAAAACAATTGAAAATTTTGGGATTCAGGCTTTTGTTTTTTCGATCTTTTGAAGTAGACCCATATATATATATATATATATATATATATATATATATATATATATATATATATATATATACTTCAAAAGATCGAAAAACAAAAAATCTTTTGAAGTAGACCTATATATATATCAGCAATTTAATAAGGACTCATCTAAATACAGGTCTGCAGCATCCAGAGCTTCAGCTGCATGGTTTTAAACCCCTTTTTGAGGTATTCCAGCTACAAGTTAACTGTTTTTTTCTGCAAAAAAACAAAAAAAGTTCTAAGCTTGTTTTCCACCTTTCCTCTTACTAGAGTAGTCCAGCTGCAGATTTACTGTATCCAGGAGTGTTTCGTAAGTTTCTGAGTTCCCCAAACCTTTCTGTGTTAGAAGGAAGCCTTCCAGCTTATCAGTGGGAGTGGTAAGGACTAGGTAGCCTATCTACCAGAAGAGGAGTGGTTTATGGCTCTGAAATTGTAGTTTATTGGCTGCTTGGGCAGTTTTTCTATCCTTTTCAACTTTCTGGTTTAAAAGCCCATGTTTGTGCGGGTTTGCACTTGTTTAAGTTCTGTGGATCCTGTTTTGGCATCCTGCAGACTACAAGAACAACAGAAAGGAGAAAGAGAGACTTTAAATGCCTCCATTTTGATTTTTTCTGATTATACTGCTTTCTGCTCTTGAGATGTCATTTTTTTCATTTAACTGCATTTATTTTAACTGTATTTGCTTTAATATTGCTACACACTCAAGTGTGCTAGCTTGCACTGCATTTAAATTATTTTTATTACTGTTTTAACTGTTTTTTTCTACAAAAAAACAAAAAAAAAAGTTCTAAACTTGTTTCCTGCCTTTCCTTTTACTAGAGTAGTCCAGATACAGATTTGCTATATCCAGGACTGTTTTTCTAAGTTTCTGAGCTCCCCAAATCTTTCTGTGTTAGAAGGAAGCCTTCCAGCTTATCAGTGGGAGTGGTAAGAACTAGGTAGCCTATCTACCACAAGAGGAGTGGTTTCTGGCTCTGAAAATTGTAGTTTATTGGTCGTTTGTGCAGATTTTCTATCCCTTTCAACTTTCTGATTTAAAAGCCTGTGTTTGCAAGCAGCACAGTGCCACTAAGCTGGGTTAAACTATTACTGGTGCCAGAAAGTCTGCTCTTCAATTTTTCAATAGATCTTTCTAATGCTCTTCTCTCTTGCACTTTAATTAGCTTATTTGCCAAACACTTCATCAGGCTTTTTGTAGTAATTATTGTAGCACAAATAAGTGCTATCAGCACTAGACATTCTATAAGGAAACAGCTTCAGTAGTTAGTAATGATGACCATCCCTCATGGCATGTCTAAAGGTCAGTACCCAGTGCTTTCTCCTATTAACCTGGTGAACTCGGGCATTCTGAGGCAGTGTAGCAACTGCCTCATGTACACAGACAACCCTCGCTTCTCACCTCCCTACACTCAGACTTGTGAGAGATGCACTTATGTCTCCAAATTGGAATTCATGCACTCTCCAGCCAAGACCGGAATAGCTGGTCAAGAGGAGAAGGTCAACACCTGTGCCACACCATATGGAACACATAGCCCTCCAGAACACCCACCATCACAGCCCTCACATAAAAACACAAACCAAACATCCACCTTCATGGAGGCTCTCAACAGAAATCTACCCAAACAGCAGAGACCTCCAAGGCAGAAATGCACTCAACCACCACAACACAGCACAAACCACAAGACATATAGTTCACCTACACAGTGTGCACCTCAACCTAAGCTGACTTGCCCAATACAATAATCATAGGTGTCTCAAAATTGAGGCACACTGATGTCCCACTCACTAGGTTGAATAAGGAGAAAGTAATAGTCAGTAGCCTATCAGGTGCCAGAATCTGACACATAACACACGCACTCAGGTCCCTTAACAAGTACAAGTATGATCCTGTTATTGTCCATGTGGGTGTGAATGACCTGAGATGCACCTCCCTGGACTACATGAAAAGAGACATGGTGGAGCTCTCAAATTATGTGGCCCAGGCAGGTATGACCCTAGTCCAGAGCAGCATCCTACCATTGCCCAGAATGATACCGCAGTACAAACAGGAAATGATTGACTTTAACAATTGTCTAGGTTTCTGGTGTCATTCTAAGGGGATCCAATATCTGTCTGCTTGGGATGACATGATTGGCAGACCTCAATGCTTTGCCAGTGATGGCCTGCATCTGTCACCCCTAGGTTTCCGGGTACTGGCTAAGGCTCTTGCCATCCCTATAGTGCTTT
Organism: Protopterus annectens; assembly: GCF_019279795.1. Classification (NCBI taxonomy): domain Eukaryota; kingdom Metazoa; phylum Chordata; order Ceratodontiformes; family Protopteridae; genus Protopterus; species Protopterus annectens. The sequence goes on along the minus strand of NC_056725.1, from coordinate 1,178,345,584 downwards.
TTTTAGGTGGTGTTCCAAAGACCAAACTACCACCATAACAACTATAAATAAATGCAATCTAAGGGTCATGCTGCTCAATGCTACAAGTTTAAATCTCAAGATGCACTTGCTCAAAGCACTCCTCAAAATGGAGAACATCAACATTTGTGCTGTAACGGAGACCTGATTTAAAGCAGCAGAAACCACCCCTGCACTACCAGGCTATAACTCATTCCACACCTTTAGGTCCCAGAATATGGACCGAAGCTCCAAACGCAGTGGTGTCTCCATATTCAATCCCCCAGTACACCCAACTCTTAGGATATTTGAACATGTTTGTGTGTTAGATTTTAGACACTTTTCTAACTCTTTTGGTCCCCGTACATACAACATGAAACCTAATGTTACTTTAGATGAGCAATCAATGCTACAATTGTTAAGATCGTCTCAAGTCAAGGTTGTTAAGCCTGACAAAGGTGGGGGAGTGGCAGTTTTTGATCAGGTTGACTATAATCAAAGAATACAATCCCTGTTAACTGGTGAAGCATACTTGAAAGCTTCACTTAATGAAGTCAACACAGCATGTAGCCGTATAAAAGGTTACTTCAATGATTTATTCATTGAATCAATTATTGACATTGACACCTTTAATTACATGTCTATATCTTGGCCCAGAATCCCCGCTATGTTTGGTATCCCCAAAGTGCACAAAGACTTAGCTGACCCACCCATGAGACCCCTAATAGATGGGAGAGGTTCAATCACATATCCATGTGCTAAGGTGGTAGATACTATTTAAAAAAAATACTTTAAGTCAGAACCTCAGATTTGTAGAGATTCTTGGTCATTTTTACAAAAGATAAGTAATCTTGATTTCAATGGTGAGTATAATTTTCTCACCATTGACGTTAAGGATCTCTACACTTCAATCCCACATTTGAATGTGGTTGAATGGGTCAGTCTTATACTAAAAACCAAGAGTGCACCAGTTCAGGAGATACACGCTGTTGAAACTCCAATGGACATTATTCTTACTAATAATTACTTCATCTTCAACAACAAATTTTATTTACAAAAGCGTGGAGTGGCCATGTGGTTACCCTGTGGTGCCAGCTTTGCCAATTTAGTGATGGTATACTGGGAAAAAGAATTTATTTTCAAGAACATCCACCACAAGACGAACCTCATTTTCTACACACGCTTTTTAGATGACATTTTTGTCATCTTTCATGGGAATGAACACCAGGCTCAGACTTTCATCACTTATTTAAACTCTAGTACAGAGTTTTTCAGGTTTACATCTAATTTTAATAAAGTGAGTATAGAATACTTGGACATTAAACTGTCCAAGGATATTGTTAACAATAGATACGTGTCAAGAGTCTATAGGAAAGACACGGACTGTAACTCTTTCCTTCACGTTTTGAGCTGTCATCCATTCCATCAAAAACGCTCTATAGTGAAGGGTCAGCTCATTAGAGCTGCTAAGATGGTTACATTAGATTCTGACTTTAGTGACGAATGTGAGCTGTTGAGTAATATGTTTCAACAGCAGGGATACCCTGCTTGTTTAGTTCAGACCTTAGTTTCTGAGGTTACTTATAAGAGACAAACTGGCTTGATTGAGCCCATCTTAAGGAGAAGAATATTACACAATAACGTTGACCATGGATTTGACTTGGGGCCCAGAGTAAATCAGGACCCTAATACAGAATAATCATTAGTCAAAGAAAGGGATAGGAACTTTAAGATCAGTTTTATCACTACTTTCAGTAGGGACAGTGACACAGTTAGATTTATCCTGTACAAAAATTGGGAGTTTATAACTAATGATAAGCTTCTGACTAACAAACTTGGGGAGCTACCTAAACTGGTGTTCAGAAAAGGATTTAACCTCAAGAACCTTCTTGAAAGGAAGGGAACAACATGTTTAAACAAACAAATTGGTATGTTTACATGTGGCTGTTGTAGAATGTGTAAATTTATGGATGTGGGTGAAACATTCTGTATTAATGGGAGCAAATATAGGTTGAAACACAAACTTCATTGCAACTCTAAACAAGTTGTTTATGTCGCTAGGTGCCTACTCTGTCCAGTCTTCTATGTAGGGAAGACTGAGCATCGGCTCCGTGACAAAGTATATGAACATACCTATGCTATTGAGACAAACAAAAGTGACAACCCTTTAGCAAGACATATAGTATCGAATGAAAGCCACAAATTTTTATTTAAAGCAATTGACCAAGTAAATATTGATCTTAGAGGTGGTCCTTTTAATTTATTATTAGAGGAACGAGAACTAGCATGGCAGATTAGGCTCAATGCATTTTCACGCCCCGGGCTTAATGACACTTGTAATATAGCTTGTTTATTAAAACTCAGAAGTTTAAAAAGATAGGTCATATTGTTATTGAATTGTTGAATGGTGGTATTATTTTTGGTACAACACAATATTTATTTTTTGTATAATACCATAATTTTTTTTAACACAATATTTTTTGTATAACGCAATATATGTTTGGATAAGACATCACATAATGGTCAATAATTGAGAAAAAGTATACGGAGTGTGATGTTGTTTTAAATAAGTAACTTGTAATTAAAGCTGTCATTTAGAAATATCATAACAGCATGATGAAAGAAGGTATGAGTATGTAACACAAAAAGTTATATATGTATATTTTTAAATAAGGAATTGCATACTGAATTAGTTATAAATACTCCAATAATACGCAGAGGGGTCATGTATGCAATTCATAAGTTTATTTATATATATAGATGTTCACAATGAGAGATTAGTTTGATTAACATTTCAATTCTTTTACCATTCATAGTAATAGAAAGGATGTGGGAATTTTGTTGGGTATATGTGTGGTTTTACCATCGTGCCTGTTTTTGTTTGAATTCAAGTTAATATGTAAAAGAAATTTTATACTTTCTATAATTTTTGTACATTGAATGAATTGTGACATTTTAAAACAGCTGACAGCTAATCATGTGATTTGGTCCACTATTTAAACTTGGAAGGAAATTTTTGTCTAATTATCTGATGACGTTGCCATAGTACGGCAACGAAAAGCACTTCATATTAAACGTTTTCAGTCTTTTTTATCTGGTGCTTCCCGGAGTTTGTTGGATACTTTTGTCTTAATTTTTTATACAAGTTTAATTTTTTACTCCAGTTTGTACATAGAAATCTACCCAAACAGCAGAGACCTCCAAGGCAGAAATGCACTCAACCACCACAACACAGCACAAACCACAAGACATATAGTTCACCTACACAGTGTGCACCTCAACCTAAGCCCCTAAAGCAAAACGAATTGCCCAATACAATAATCATAGGTCACTCAAAATTGAGGCACACTGATGTCCCACTCACTAGGTTGAATAAGGAGAAAGTAATAGTCAGCTGCATATCAGGTGCCAGAATCTGACACATAACACATGCACTCAGGTCCCTCAACAAGTACAAGTATGACCCTGTTATTGTCCATGTGGGTGTGAATGACCTGAGATGCACCTCCCTGGACTATATGAAAAGAGACATGGTGGAGCTCTCGGATTATGTGGCCCAGGCAGGTATGACCCTAGCCCAGAGCAGCATCCTACCATTGCCCAGAATGATATTGCAGTACAAACAGAAAATGATTGACTTCAACAATTGGCTAGGTTTCTGGTGTCATTCTAAGGGGATCCAATATCTGTCTGCTTGGGATGACATGATTGGCAGACCTCAATGCTTTGCCAGTGATGGCCTGCATCTGTCACCCCTGGGTTTCTGGGTACTGGCTAAGGCTCTTGCCACCCCTATAGTGCTTTTTTTAGGTGGTGTTCCAAAGATCAAATTACCACCATAACAGCTATAAATAAATGCAATCTAAGGGTCATGCTGCTCAATGCTAGAAGTCTAAATCTCAAGATGCACTTGCTCAAAGCACTCCTCAAAATGGAGAACATCGACATTTGTGCTGTAACGGAGACCTAGTTTAAAGCAGCAGAAAGCACCCCACGCTATAACTCATTCCACACCTTTAAGCCCCAGAATATGGACCAAAGCTCCAAACGCAGTGGTGTCTCCATATTCATAAAGGATATGCACACCCCCAGACTAGTAGCAAAGCATAACGCATCTGAGATACTCCAGGTACAACTAACATTGGGTAAGACAGGGATTCAGGTTGTAGCCTGCTATAGGTCCCCAACCATGTCCCAAGACTCTTGCTCCACATTCCTAAGCACCCTGGAAACTATTAAAATCCAACCCAACACTCTCATACTAGGTGACTTCAAATACTCCTCCATCAACTGGGAAAACTACTTATGCACCAATGCACTGGCCCAATGCTTCCTGGAATTCATCAGTTCCAGTGACCTGGACCAGCTCATTCTTACCCCCACTAGAGGAAGCAACATCCTTGACCTGGTTATTACTAACATGGGCAACCGTTGCTCTATACCATTAGTCAATTCCTCCCAGGTTAGATCTGACCAAAAACTAATCACCATGGAAATCCACATCTCACCCACACCCCCCGCAAAGGCATCCACCATGAAAAACTTCTCCAAAGCTGACCTTGGACTCTTACAAAGGTGGCTAACTTCACAGCACCCATGCCAATGGAAAATACTTGCATGACTGCTAAATCATACACAAATAAACTGTACGAAGATGTACATAAATGCATGGAACTAACCATACCCAACAGAACCAAAATGCTCTCCTCCAAAACAAGGAAGCCAAAGGAAGCCAATATGGCGGTCCCCTCCCATTAATAAACTCTACAACAGAAGGAAGAAACTGCTGCAGAAAAAGGTGAAGTCCCAAGACTGGAAACATTCCCTTATTAGCCTCAACAAAAAGTTGAGATCCCTCATCAAAACCTCCAAAGCCAGCTATGAAGGCAGAATTGCAGCAGACACTAAAAACAACCACAAAGCCTTCTATAGTTATATCAAGAATCTCCATGGCAATACCCGGATTTACTCAGAGTTACTGCACAATGGTACCTCCTATTACTGAGCCAACAGATATTGCTAACATACTGGCTGACAGATTCAGTGCCAACTTTATGACCCCCCCAAAGGACCAATCTCAATACTGGAAGAATGCCAGGCACCCAGCATTACTGCAGCACAGGTTAAAGCTGCATTGTCCAAGGCTAAGAATACAGCTTCTGTGGGACCTGACAATATCCCTGGCTGTGCTCTACATGAATTACAAAGTGAACTGGCACCACATCTGTGTACCCTTTTCACTCACAGTCTCACCTCAGGCATTGTCCCTACTGAATGGCACACTGCTACAGTCATCTCTCTCCATAAAGGAGCCACTACAGACCCTGGAAATTATCGCCCCATTAGCCTGACTAGTCTGATATGTAAAGCTATGAAGCGCATCATCATGGACCTAATTAACAAGGATATAAGGAATCTCCAAACTCTAGATCCAATGCAATTTGGTTTTGTGAAAGGTAGATCATGCCTGCTCAACCTGGTTGACTTCTTTGAGTCAGTCACCAGAGCTGTGGATAAGGGTAAGGCAGTTCATACAGCCTACCTCAATCTGGCCAAGGCCTTTGAAACCATTCCTCACTCAGGAATTATTGATAAACTTACAAAACTAGGCATCAACCCCTATATCATTAGGTGGGTTGCAATTGGCTCACCGATAGAACCCACATTGTGAAAGTAGCAGACTGCAATTCAGACTGCCGACCAGTCATGAGTGGAGTCCCACAGGGTTCGGTCCTGGGTCCTCTCCTGTTTTGCATCTACTTCTCAGAAGTCCAGGCCAATACAGACAGACTCTGGGTGGTCATGTTCGCAGACGACTGCAAGCTGGGAGCCATTATTAACTCCCCAAGTGATGCAGACATCCTCCAGAAAGGCCTCACTGAGACCAATGACTGGTGTCAAAACCATGGCCTTAAAAGCTTAATGCCAAAAAATGCATCATTATTCCATATGGGAAAAACTCAGTTCCCACCAATTACCACATTGATGGGAGCCCACTGAACACTGAAGGCATTATAAGAGATCTGGGGACACAGGTTGAAAGCAACCTCTCCTTCGACCACCACATTGCCACTGTGGTCAGAAAGTCCTTCTATGTGGCACATCTCATTACCAAGGGTTTTGCATCCAGGAAGAAAGAGGTCATCATTTCTCTCTACTCTTCCCTCATTAGACCAATCATACAGTACGATGTTTCATTTGGCATGTGCCTCACTAGACATCCACAACAGCTGGAGAGGCCACAAAAGTACCTCACGAAGAGGATCCTAGGCCTTAAACACATGTCCTACATGAACAGACTTAAAAAAACTCCAGCTATACTCTGTCTCATATCATCTACTAACAGGAAATCTCTGCTTGACTTAGAAAGCCATATCTGACCCAGCTCTGTTAGAAATGCTGCATCTAAAGAAATCCCAATCCCTCTGCACCACATGCTTCAGAGACCTCAGCCTCATTACCACAATCAACAGAACATGCTGGAGGGACAGGTTCATAACCTAGAGACTGCCCATGCTCTGGAATAGACTTCCCATATATGTAAAGCAGAGCACCTCACTGACCGTCTTCAAGGGAAATCTTGATGAGTGGTTAGGAAATAGAAAGTTCACCCCAGGGATCACTCCAGTGGCTCAACTTGATAGAGGCACTGGGAACTAATGTCGAGTGGCACAGTGCCTGGGCACTTCTATGGGCTAGGTTTGTAAAGGCTCTAGGGCCATTAGCCTAGTACACACCTATGAACCTGTGAACCAAAAGACTGAAAATTCAAAATACTGAATGATGGAATTTGCCCCTTCTCCACCATTGTGTGATCTTGGATTTGGTATATATAGTTAGCAGGTGGTGTGGGGGCAGCCCCCAAATGATAGGTGCAGGGGAGTGTACCCCCCCCCATGTAAGAGGTGCAGGGGAGGCTTGGCCCTTGTGTTAAAAATATGCTCAGTATGTTGAATTTTCAGTCTTATTATTATTAAATATAGTATTATAGTAAGCCAAATGACTTATATCAGTTTTAGAGACCATTCCTACTCATGCTGTAATACTGTTGTACTGTTTCTGTACCTGGGGCATGGCTGAAAAGGGTCAGTAGACCTGATTGATTACCCAGTTATGAAATTGTAAAATAAATACAATAAATGTTGTATAATTAAATTCTCTTGAAGTACTTCTGCGGTGGTGCAGCGGTAGCATTGTTGCCTCACAGCAAGAGGTTCTCCTGTTCGATTCTCGGCTTGGGTTGGGAGTGCCTTCTGTGTGGAGTCTGCATGTCCTCCCTGTGGTCAAGTGGGCATTCAAAAGACATGCGATGAATGGGTGTGCCTTCACTGAAGGTTGGGCATCGGGCTGGCAACTCGACACCATAAAAACTAACTGCCAATCATTAGCAGACCGGAGTTCCACTGTGGCGACCCCTAACTGGGAAAAGCCGAAAGACAAACAACAATTAAATTCTCTTAAAAATACAAGACAGCATAGTACTCAAATTATTTTTGAACTGAAGCAGCTCATACATCCCCAAAATATATGCTCCCAAGACCCTCTTTCTGAACTATTACAGCTCCAACGCCTCTTGTCTGTTGAAACAGTTTTTGAAGTCTTGCAGGGGTATAGAAATATTTGTGTAAACATTTACATGCAAAAATTCAAAATATTCTTGATTTTGTTGCATATGTAGGATAACGATACTTCCCTTCACTAATCATCTGTAATGTCTTTATTCAAATGGTCACTCCGTGCTATTTTATCTTTCAAATCTAATATTGCTTTAAATGTTCTACTTGTTACTCTTTTTCAGTCTTCCATTTCTGTTTTGGTCTCAGTTATAAAATCTACTATTGTGCTTTAACAAATCACTATCCAGCTCCCGCATAGCTTCCATGACGTCTGATATAACACCTGTATATGTGAGTTCATCTGAATTCTTTAACCCAAACATTTGTCTACCTTCCCCAGATTTTATTACATTTCCTTTTGTCATCTGCTTCCAAAATCTCAGTTCTTCACACTTTCGTCTGCAAATTCTCATGACATTCTCTTCTGTGTCTTTCTTATGACTATATATAGTATAACATACTGATATTTTTCCAAGGTATAACTTCCGTTAACATAAAGAAACTACTTAGTACTTTATGTATATAAGGTTATACATAATGTTCTTGATTCTTTTCACAGAGCTGCCCAAATGCAATGTATGGTTTTGTCATTCCTTCTCAGGGCATTATACCTATCATGTGCTTCCATTTTGTCATATATTCCCTATCCTGAATCAAACATATTACTGTAAGTCATGAGGCCTTATAGTATGCCTCCAAATCTGGAAGTTCCAAAGCAGCTTGTTCATTTGTCAGTACTAGTTATTGCCTTTGTACTCCTCCTTTTACTGCCCCACAGAAATGTCTTAATTTCCTTTTTCCTATTCTTCAATATCTCATATCTCAGTTGATACATATAAGCCTGACCTACATAAAAAATTCAAAGCTATCTTAATCACTTTTATCTTATCAATTGCCATAAATAACAGTTTCCATAGTCATATCTTACTTATATTTTTTAAACAATTTCTTTCCATATTTCTTTACCTGATTTCTCAACATCTCATCCTGTCATAACCAAACAAAAAGGAGAAGCTCTGTACCAAGTCATATGCCGGTGAATACTTCATCACTCTTGGCATTGATTTTGCTTCATTTATGTTATATTCTGCTATACTATTAAAATACTTTAATTTATCAAATATATCATACTCTGGATTGGTAATATATACTATATCCTCTGCAAAAAGGGCTATTTTCTCATCATTATTTCATTTAACTTTAATTGTGTTTGATTGTCTTACGTCTGTGGCTAATGGCTCTATATATAAAAATAGAATAATGGGGAAAGTGGACAACCCTGCTTAGTTTCACTTGTAAGGTTAAATGCTTTATTCATCTCACTATCACACTTCACCCTAGCTTGAGCTCTTCTGTAGATAATAAATATTACTGCCATCCATTTGTAGAAACCCTAATACCTCAAGACATCTCTTCATAAATTCCCAACTCACTCTGTCAAAAACTTTTTCAGCATCCAATTCTATTATCATTAATATATTATTGTCTAATACATCATTTTGAACCATATGGGTTATGTTAATATTGCCCGATGTTTGCCTACCTTCTAGAAAGCCACACTGATCCAGGTCTATTACTTTTGACAACACCGTTGCCATTCTTTTTTGCCAAAATCATCATAAACAATTCACAGTCATGATTCAGAATTAAAATGGGTCTCTATGACCCTGGATCAAAGGGATCTTTCCCATCCTTCAGCAAAAAAATCTTATTAATGCTTCTTTCCAAATCAAAGGCACATCCCTATCCCAAATAATACTGTTAAAAAGTACTAACCAAGCTTTCATTACCTCATGCTCCTTTTGCCAGTCTGGAAATTCCTAAAGTTTTGGACCTACTGTTGTACAGCTGCTGTGGTCTCTGTAGAGAGGTTTCTTATGGGCTGTATGTAAACAAGTGGAGCTAGAGGGTGGAGGACAGTTGGTATGCTGAGATTCAGATGGTGAAATGGCTTGCAAGAGCACATGGCTCAGAATTTATGCATTTAAACAGTAGTACACCAAGTAATAATTGTGATCTTCATTCAACAGTTAGCCATTTTACTTTGTAGAGAGTAAGGCAATAGTGTTCCCTCCTTTAATAAAAGGCTATACATTGTACAGATTTGGAATGATTTAATATTAATTGCACTGAAGACTGATTCTTTTCTTTGAGGCAGCAACTATTAAATAGAGTCAATATTCTAGATGGGCAAGATTTCACCTTTACCAACTGCATTCCTACCTTTTGGAGACAGAGAATGATCTTATTCTTGACTAAACAGAGATCTGTTCATTTGTGCCATTATTGTGAGTGATGGAAATATAGAATGGGGTGGGTCAAACCAGATACCAAGGGATCTGAAGGCAGTAGTGAATTTGATGGGCCTATATTGTTAAGTCTTAAATGCCACTTTGGAGAACAGTAAATAGTTTTTGCTATTGTTATGTTCACAAATAGGTTAATTTCTTGAAACAAGACTGACAAGTGTTAATAACTGATTTTTGATTATGGTATGGGATGAGTCAGATCCATACAGACTCATGTCATCTGCATATAATATGACTGGGAGGTGTGGTAAATCTGAAGGTTGTTTATTAATGCAAAGTGAGAATAAACGTGGAGCTAAAATTGAGCCTTAGAGTTTTCCTTTAGATGGTGGAGCTGGGAAAGACCGTTGACAGCCTACTTTAACTCAAAACATTATTACAAAGGATGTTATGAACCAAACAAAAGTTCTGACTGATACATATAGCCACTAAAGCATTAAGTAGAAGGGCATTGTCATCTAGGTCAAAGACCTTAGGTCAATGATAAAGAAATCAGACAAGCTGCCTTTGTCCAAGTTCAAAAGATTATCTTCAGTGAAGGTACAAAGGGTGTTTAAAGTACTTCCTCCTGACTACAGACCATGTTGGTGACTATATAACAATGAATATTTTTGCATGTAGCTTACCTACTGTAGAAGAGATGGATACTAGTCTGTAAGCAATAGCTGTGTGTGAATTTGGAATTTTTGGGAAGGGGGGATAACAACAGCCTACTTCCAGAGGTCTGGTACAGAGTTAATGTAGATGCAAAGCTTGTAACTGTAAAGGAAGAGATCCACTATGAATTCCCAGCATAAGACAATTAGCCAAGGAAGTAGGTGGGGCATCAGAGGGGATTTGATCTAAAATGTTTCCATTTATTTTATTTTTCATTTACAAACATAGAAGGGGGAGTAAAAGGGGTGGTTTGGGAAAAGAACTTGGAGGATTATTGGCTGTTGATGGTGGATGGGTGAATTCCCTCAAGAAGTCATAATAGTAGAATTGTCCAGAGGGAGTGAAAATGAACCATTTTCATTTTTATTCATGCTGTGAGAGAGGCCTATTATTTAACTAACTTTCAGAATTTTTTAGTTTGTTTGAATGAAGCAGTTTGCTGGGATATGGCAAAGCTGGATTTCAGAGAATATGCAGCTTGTATTAATCACTGGCATGTTTTTAGTTTACTGAGTTTTATGCTTAATTGCAGCTCAAATATCTGTTACAGTCTGACTCAGAAAACAATGGTAGACTTATTCTGAGACATCACATCTTCTCCCCAGCTAGACATCAAGCAACTGTTCTTGAGATAGCCTCAGAAGATGCATGAGATGAGACAGCCCTCTTTTGGCACACTACTTTGTTCATTTCTTGACCATCTGCACTGGCATTGGTAGTACCATTCCTATGCTGGATAGTCAAAGGACTGCAGTGCTAAACTCCATTTAGCCCATGAGCCCTGTTTAACCACTTTAAAGAGTTGTGAACGTTCTGCCATACATATAGGGTTGTAGTTTCTGTAAACCCAGATTATGCACAGATACTCACTTTCTACAACTGCATAGGATTTCTCCATGGGTTGAAGCTTGCAGCTCAGATACACTATGGAGTGCTCTTCTCCTTTTGGGGAAAACTGGCTAAGTACAGCCCCATCACATGGTTTGAAGCATCTATCTCCACAGTAAAGTTGTGACTGTAGTCAAGACTGCCAACTATAGGGGGTCCACTCAAGACTTCTTTAAGCACCTTGAATACCTGCTGACTGGCTGGAGTGTAGACGACCTAATCTAATTTATTCTTTCTGGTAAAGTCAGCAAAAGAGAAGTGGCTATTGTACTACAGTGAGAGGACAGACTATATATGGTACCCCGCTGTCCCAAAGAATAGCCTCACCTCCCTATTAGTAACAGTGGAGGCCATGCCTGAATGGCCTCCACCTTGCTGGGTTTTGGCTGAATGTTATCACCATCCACTCTATGATCCAGATAATACACTTCTGCCATTACCACCTGACAATTGCTGGATTTAACAATTAACCATCTCCTTTTTAGTTTCCCAACACCTCACTAACATGTTGAATATGCTCTTGGCTTGGACCAGCTGTAGATTATTATAATAACTAGGTAATCAAGGGCATATTCCCCCAGCTAATGTTAGGATGTGAACTACCAACTTCTGGAGAATTGCTGGGGCATTCTTTACCCAAAAGCCACCTTGGTGAACTTCTATAACCAAAATGAGGGCAAAAAAGCTAACCTCTCTGTTGCTGCAGGTGCCAAGAGTACCTGCTAGTAACCCTGGGCTAGGTCAATAGTAGTTACGTAGCACCAAACTGCTATAAGGATTCAGCTGTCTTGGAGATGGGGTAAGCATCTGATTCTAAGTGACTACTGAATTTCCTATAATCTACACATAACCTGGTGCAGCCATCATTCTTTGGCACTGGCACCACCACCACCAATGATGCCCAGGGATGGCTGAACTCCTGGATTACCCCAATATCCAACATCTCCTGCAGTTGCATTCTCAGGGTCTGCTAGTCCTGCTTGGGCACCCTATAAAGTACATGTCTGATGGGCCACTGAGGCCCTGTATCCACATGATGCTATTCCAGTTGGGCACATCCTGATTTACCAGTAAACATATCCCCTAACTCTTGTAGTGGTGGATGGATTTGTTGAACCAGGGTAGGAGATACCTCATCCACTGAAATGTGAAAACTGAGACTCACTGATGTCTATCCCTGAGATCATCCTCGGATTCTTCCAGTTATCTATTGCAGAAATTGAATGCCAGTGTTCTTATCTATCAGAGTTGGGCTTCATCCTGTTAGCATGTTAGAGTTTGCTCTCTATTCTTGCTTGGCAGCTCTACCATATAATTAACACTACTTACCTTTCTCACCCCATAGTGAAAGGACTCTCATATGTTGTCTGCAGTTTATTATACTGCAGAAGAATAGGCACCACCACTTTCTGTTCAATACAATACTTTTTGGCTTGAGTGTGTGGTCATATCAGATTTTTTTTCTGGTGTAGTCTAATCTTGTGCTAGATGCTCTTGTGACATTCCCATGAACTCTCCAATCCTGGTCTTGACATTTAGGACACACCGAACAACATATCCCCTGTGGGAATGACAGCCAGCCTCCTAGTCATCATGGATTAAATCCAGGGTCACCTCACCCGAGGCCACACAGCAAGTCAAAGCTGGCAATAGGATTCCTGAGGCACCTTTGATCTATGAATGCTGACAATATGGTTTTTACTGTAAAATTAAACCTTTACACCATACCATTGGTCTGTGGATGTTATAGGGTAGTCTTTAAATACTTTACTCTTTCACAAACAGATCAGAAGGTTAGACAAGAAATTGGTACCTCTGTCGGTATTTTTACTGGAAAGTCTACCCTGCTCAAAAATGTTCTAACAGAGCATTTGCTAACTTCTCTGCTTCAATATGGGACAGAACCATTCTGTTAAGGTATCTAGTGGCATAGTCCACCACCACCATGGTGTTGCTTTTAGTTGTGTAGCATGTGGCACTTAAGGGCCCTGAAGTGTCCATAGCTACTCTCTCAAATGGTTCCTCAGTAAAAGGCATACGTATCAAAGCAGCTTTTGCTTTATAGCCTACTTTGTCAACCTTCTGGTGCTGCTCACATCTTGCAGTATCCCATCATATCTTTCATGAAACCTGGGCAATACAAATTCTGCATAAGTCTTCTTTTGACTTTATGCTTATGTAGTCTGAAAATGGAATGTTGTGGGCTGTGCCAAAACTTCTCACTGGTAGACCACTGGAACTACCAGCTGATAGTTCACTTTTCCCACTATCTTTTCTTCAGAATCCCATTCTATGTACAAAAACTCTTTGTCCCAGTGCAAGGGTTAATCTTATCCTTGAGTATCAGGATCCTCCTTGGCTCCATCGATCAAGTTCTCTAAAGTAGCCTGAGATTCCAGCTTGTTTCATCTCTTTTTTGTAATCTTCTGTAAGTCCAAATGAAGTCTGTTACCCTATGAAAGTGATATATCTAATTCAAGGTTAACTCTCCATTTGACGTATTCCTTTCTAAAGGAAATCCAGTACCTCTAACAGCTCTGGAAAATATTACATTTCAGTGCTGCTAGCTAATTCTCTGTAAAATAGCCATATCATCAGCCTTGGTTGGAGGTGTGGACAGTAGCTGGGTCTTCTCTGCTGCCTTCCCTCATGCCTGCCTTCAGGCCTGGATGCATGTAACCACACCTGCACAAGGTACTACATTATCAAAATAATTTCCTATTAAAACACCTAGGGTATAAAATAATGCTACCTGCAAGCTCCTTCCCCAGTATGGACAATTGTACCTGAAAAGGTGTTCGTCCCAAGGCCCTAAATGAAAACTACCTGGGCATGTATTGCTCCATTAAAACATTGCAGGATTTCTTTTTTTTATACCACTATTTTTTTTCTACTTAGGAGCTGCAATATTGTTTTATAAGGAATCTGTGATGGTAGATGTAATCCTGCACTCAGCTAGCATATTATTTCTAAGTTGGTCTGAACATGCCATAGTTTGCAAGGATTTAATATTAAAGAAAATTCTGCTATGGAAAATATTATGTCTCATAATTATTCTTCACTAAATACATATTAGCTTGCAGTTTTTTCCCAAATGAGTCAAATGTTTATGATATATTTATGTCAAAAACTGAAATACAAATGCATGATTATGTAATATATATTTTTGTATAAGTAGTAGCCTTGTATTTCAAGTGCCTTACAACTGCATTTTCTTTATTAGTTAATTATAGTGTACTGACAGATAGTTGAAGGTAAAGTGCTAAAGGAATTAAGGGTTGTTATGTTATGCTTGATTGTGCCAAGTATCTGCAAAAATCAGATTAATTAACAGTATGCTCTGGCTTTTTCAGGCTGGGGGATGAGTCATTGCAAGGATGCCTGTAAGATAGTGTACTGGTATTGAATGTTACAAGGTTGAAAGATAATATATTTTAGACAAGGTGGTCTATGTTTTAAAAATGCATATTTGTGAAGATAATAAATTTTAGACCAGGTGGTCTATGTTTTAAAAATGCATATCTGTGAAGTGTTCATGTGAAGCTCTAAGTCAGAATCATGAGGGATGAGGACATTTTTAAATACATTGATTCACTGAAAGTAATATAACATGAAATTTCTGCATGTATAAAATTGATAAGAAAAGATAAATATGTAGAGTTTTATTCCTTTGTTCTTGGAGACTGATCTGGAAATTTGAGTAGGCAGTTTCCCAGTGCTGTTTATGGAATAAACCATTACTTTACACATCCTGAAGCATTATTTTTGACTCAAAACTAAAAGGTAAAACTCTTATTTATTATTTATTTTTGAACTTTAACATTTGTTGCTTTAAGACTCAGATTCTAAATTTTGGTATTGCTGCAGGGCAGTGTGGAATAAATTACAAGGGCTCAGCACTAGAGGTTCTTCTGTGAATTCCACACTGCTTTGTGTGGAACAGTCAGAGATTCTGATACCTAACTATTCAGGCTGTGCAAATTGCTAGTAGACTAAATGGAGAAAATGCATTTGTAAAAATATGTTTTTCTCTCTTTTAGATAATGGTAGTTAAAATGTAAAAGTTTTGGTGTGCTTGTGTTGTGTGTGTTTTTTAGAACAGCGAATTTCTTTTGTTTTGTTGATTGTCGGGATTGTGCTTTGTCTGGCATGTGAACTTTTGTGTTTTTGAACTTTCAGTTTTGTGGTGTCAGTGATCTCGTTGTTGGTGTTTTCACTTGTTATCAGGTAGATCCGTACTGGTAAGGGTGGCTCCTGTACAAGATTCTGCTGTTTCTCAGACCCCTGCATTTTGGACAACTGTCCACTGGAAACCAGGTCAGCATGGTACTGTTACATCACAACCTATTTTCCCTGCTGAACCCTCATCTTCAAAACAGGCATCTGCAGTTGGAGTGGTTTCTTTTTCTTTTTCTCCTTCTCATTTCCAAGAAGCCTCTACCACAACAACAGGAGCACTAGCATTTGATACACCCATAGCCTACAATACACACTCATTCGACAGGGTAGGACAAGAGACGGTTACCTGTGAAGAAAATGTTTTGGCACCTCTTAGAAAAATATTGGAGGCTAATAATAAAGAGCTTCTTCATCGGATTAGACCTCTGTTGATTTGCATACTATGTCCAAAAGTTTTTTTCAAATATTAGAAAAGATCCATTAAGGTATAAGGAAACATTAAAAACTATAATAACATATTACAACCCTACTTTAAGAAATTTAAACCAGCTACTTCAGGTAGTTACTTTAAAAAACTGTTACTTGAAAAGGCTAAATTAACAGATTTTACTCTCTCAAAAAATGCAGTAATAGACAAAAGAATATGGCTGTTAAATAAAATTACAGCTATGGTCATCTCAGAAAATTATCTTGGTCATCTAATATGTCAGGGCAGCAGGCAGATGTTACCATCTCATATTGAGGCAATAGGTAAAGTCCCACATCCAACTACTCAGCGTCAGCTTAGATTTTTCTTGGGTATGACAAAATATTGTAAACAGTTGATTTCTAACTATGCAAAAATTGCTAAACCTTTGACAAATCTTTTAAAACAAAATACACCAGAGCCTGTCCCTTGGGAGAGTAAAGAAAAAATTAATTTCAAAATTTTAAGCAAGCTTTAGCTACTGTCCCAGCTTTAGGGTTACTGAATTATAAAAAATACTTCAATTTTACTTTATCATAAAAGAAAAGAATTTAATCAGGGTGTTCTTGCACAAAAACAAGGAGACAGCTACTATCCAATAGCTTAATACAGTACAGCACTTGATTCTGTTGAAAAAGGATGTCCACCACATGTAAGGGTGGTGGCCTTTGCTGCCATTCTAGTCGATCTTGCACAATCACTGGTGCTCAGGCATGATCATACTGTAGCCATCCCTCATTCTGTATCAACTCCCTTACTTAAAAACTGAACCCCTTTTGACTGCAGGTCTAACTAAATATGAACTTGCTCTTCTCTCCGATCCATCTATTTCTCTCATACACTGCCCTGTTCTGAATCCTGCAGTTTTACCTACTGGTCAGGATGGTAAGAGCATGAGTGTGTGTGTGTGTGAGAGATTAATTATTTGCTTCCTCCTAAAAATGACTTAAAGGACACTCCTATACCCAGCACTAAACTGGATCTATTTGTGGGTGGTTCCTGTAAAAAAAGATCAAAATGAAAATCTGCTTGCAAAAATATCTTCACCAGTAATGATGTTTCGTTTCAACAATAATTAGAGGATGATTACTTTGCCCAGGTAGCTAAGTTAGTGGCTCTACAAAAAGGGAGTGAGTTAGCCAAAAACAAGACTGTTAATACATTTACTGAAAACAAGTCTGCCTTTGTTGTTGTACATAATTTTGCACATCGTTAAAAATAGAGTGGATTTTTAAGTTCAGGAAAACTCAGATTAAAAATTCTTTCTACGTAAATGCTTTTTTAGATGCTCTTTTGTTTACTTAAAGAATTACCAGTAGTCAAATTTAGTGCCCATCAAAAGGGTGTAAATACTGCTTCAAAAACAAAAATAATTTCCCAGATCAAGCTGATAAGCAAGTTGTAAAAAGACTTTGTGCAAAATTTCATGTGATGTTATTACAAGAATCTAACAGTGATGATGTGTTTGATTTTAAAAAGGATCAGCTTTCCAAGCTGAACCATCACAGGAAGAAGTTTAGAGGTGGCTTAAAGATGGATGCAGTAAATCAGACTATGGGTTATGGCAACATCCAGACGGCTGACTGGTGACACCTACATCCTTGCTACCTTACCTAGTAAGGGCATGTCATTTACCAGCCCTTGCAGGTAAGACAGCATCAAATTACCCAAAGTTGGTATGCCCCTTATGTCTCTTCTTTGATACTTCAGTATGTTAAAAAATGTGCAGTATGTTTAAAACACAGTGTTAGCAAAAATGCAAATATTAAAGCTGCATGTTTACAACTACCTTGGTGACCTTTTGTTAATGTGCAACTGGACTTTGTCCAGATAACAAAGGTCCAAAATTTACAGTTTGTTCTTGTGATAGTATGCATGATTTCTGCAGGGGTAAAAGCTTACCCATTTCATAAGTCAGATTCTGTAACAGTTGTTAAAAATTCATTTTTAAACTGAATATTGATGATCTCTGCATTTTAGTTTGAATTGAAGTTTTTCATTTAAGGTTTGGTTACTTCTATTTTTATATTTTTCTTATATTACATTTGTTTTGTTTTACGTTTTGTGTTCTGTTGCAGTTTTAAGAGGTCTTGGCTAGGGTCAGTTAGAAAAGTTAGCAAATAATTCCTTTGCAAAGAGTGAACAACATCAGCTATTTAGTGGGAAGAGCTGAGAAATAGCATTCCTCATTTATTTTCTGTTTCTTCCCTTCCCACTTAACTTAAAAACATTGCACTTTATTCAGCTGATTTTACTGTATTTGTGTTTCCTTCTACATTATTACTTTATTTTACTTTTGTTGCTTGTTCTTAAAAAGTGTTCAGATGCATTTATTCTGCTACATTTATTACTGCTTGTTAGCAGCTTGATTAAATTGAAACTGTTATTCTAAACCTCTGAGTTTTGGTTTAAACACTTAGGCTTCAGGCCAATTATTTTACATTAACGTTTGTGGTCTACACTCTTGTGGGAAGAGAGGGTAGCCTCTGCTCTTCTGAGCTAGGAATTGCTAGTGAAGGCTTATTGTGGCTGTTGCTCAAAGTATCTTTGTTCTGGTTTAAGCATTTGGGTTCCAAACCAGTTATTTTACATCAGGAAAATTTGTGGTCTAAACTCGTGACAGAAGAGGGTAGCCTACACCCTTCTAAACTGGGAACTACTGTTTGAAGGCTTATTGTGTCTGTTATTCTGAAAGCATCTTAGTTCTGGTTTAAGCACTTGAGCTTCAAACCAGTTATTTTACATTAGGAAGGTTTATGGTCTAGGCTCATGTGGCAGGAGACTGTAGCCTACACCCTTATAAGCTGGGAATTGCTGGTGAAATCTTATTGTGTCAATTATTCCAAGTGTATTTGTTCTGGTTTAAGCACTTGGGTTCCAGACTAGTTATTTCACACTAGGAAGGTTGGTGGTCTACACTCTTGTGGGAGTATTTTACTGAATTGCTGCTTTATTTAAACTGTTTTTGCTGTTGTGACTGTGATTTTCTGCACTTTGAATTTCTAGTAATTCTGTATTTTATTGCATAGACTAGATTCAGGCTTGCTGAATCTAGACTGCTTGGTATCATTTGAGCACTAAAAATAGCCATCTTACATTAAGAAGGCCTCCCGCTGCACCCTTGTGGCAGAAGTGTGCAGCCAAGCACCCATCTGAGTTGATGATTGTGGAAATAAGGCTTCGTCTTGGGCTTTCCCTTTGGTTACTTTGTTTAAAATCATTTAACCTTGCTTGTGTTTAAGCATTGTGTTTGTGTGAGATTGTGCTCAGTTTACTGGAGCTGCTCAGAGACTGGTGAATTTAGCCAGAGATTTGGAGTGAATTGGAACTAAATCCAAGGCATTCATTGAAATCTGCTGAAAAATAAGTATTTTTAAAGCCTACATTGCAATTTGAGAACAGCATTCTACTGAATTAATGCTTTATTTAAACTGTTTTTTGCTGTTGTGAGTGTGATTTTCTGCACTTTGAATTTCTAGTACTTCTGCATTTCATAGCATAGTCTAGACTCAGACTAGCTGAATCTAGACTGTTTGGTATCACTTAAGCACAAAAAACAGCCATTTTACATTAAGAAGGCCTCCCTGCACCCTTGTGGCAGAGGTGTGCAGCGTAGGACCCATCTGAGTTGGGGATTACTAGAATAAGGCTCAGTCTTGGGCTTTCCCATTGGTTACCTTTGTTTTAAAATCATTTAACTTCACGTTTATTTAAGCCTCACTTTTGTACATAGCTGCACATTGAGCAACTGGGTTTAGCACAGCTGTGTATAGCCTGCATAGAAGCAAACACCTAAAAAGACAATTTTCCCTAGATATCTGCTAGGGAACCCTCCTAAGATCCCCTGCTTCACTGTGTGCAACATGGTTGCACACTGCTGCCCTGTGAGCACCTCAGCTGTGCATTGCAAAGCACTGACATAGTCTTCTACCTCTAGCCCTCCATAGAATAGCCACTTTTTGTTAGTCTTACAGCAAAACCTGGTCCATCTATACCACTTCCCACTAGTTACTACAGTATATACCTGCCATAATGGACAGACAGTTTTGCACCATTTCTCCAGCCAGCCTGATAGACATGGGCATCCTGAGGCAATGTAGCAGTTGCGTCTCATGTATACTGACAACCAATTACTCTTAAAACAAATACAACATGTGAGATATATATCTATACTATGAATTTGGAATCAATTCTCTCACATAACAAACCAGATATCAAAAAGGTTGTCAGCACACACACTTCACCTTTTGCATATAACAAGCTCACAACATATAAAACCATACACGCAGACGTACTTGCTAGAAGCCTACCTAAAGATCAGGGACTCCCAAGTGCTAACGTACTGCACACACAGCAGACCAAACAGAATCCACTGCACACAATAATACACACAAGAGTGTCTCAGTCAATAACCCCCTAAGGCAAAACATCTCAAAACCAAATGTTTTGGTCATAGGTGACTCCATAGTGAGACACACAGATGTCCTCCCTCACCAGGCTGGACAAGGAGGAGGTCATGCTCATCTACCTGTCAGGTGCCAGGATCCATCGGATCACATACGCACTCAAGTTTCTCAACAAGTACCATTATGACTCTGTCATAGTCCATGTTGGAGTAAATGATTTGAGAAGTACTTCAATGGGCTATGTAAAGACTGACATGACTGAGCTCTTTGATTATGTGTCCCAGGCAGGTATGTCCCTAGCCCTAAGCAGCATTCTACCTTCACCCAGGATGATGCCTCAACATAAACAAAAAAATTATTGACTTTAACAATTGTCTTAGCTTCTGGTGTCATTCCAGGGGGATGCAGTATCTGTCAGCCTGGAAAGATATGGTTGACAAATCATGTTGCTTTGGCAGAAATGATCTTCACCTGTTGCCTCTTGGCTTTTGGTTATTGGCAAAGGTACTTGCCACTCCTATAGTGCCTTTTTAGGCAATGTCATAAAAAAATTCCCAACATAAAAAAATCGACTAGGGATAAACTCAGGGTTATGGTGCTTAATGCTAGGAGTCTAAATTGGAAACTGCACTCACTGGAAGCACTTCTTACCTTGGAAAATGCCAATGTGTGTGTAGTCACAGGGACATGGTTCAAGGCCACAGAGAACACCCTGGCCATTCAAGGCTACAATGCCTTCTACATATTCAGATCTCAAAACAAGTGTGAAAGAACCAAAGGTGGAGGTGTATCCACCTTCATTAAAGACAAACACATCTCAAAACTAGTCAAACAGTATGACTCAATAGAGCTACTCCAAGTCCAACTAATTGTAGGTAAAACTCCCTTCCATATCATAGTTAGCTATAGGTCCCTCACCATGAACCACGAGAACCACTCTGCCTACCTGGACCTACTTGAGTCACTCACTAGACAGTCAAAAGACTTGGTCATGGGTGATTTCAACTATCCTTCCATCGACTGGGAGTCATACATGAGTACAAACATGCTTGCCTTATGGTTCCTGGACATTAATACAAATGCTCTGGAACAGATAGTCTGTACCCCCACAAGGGGCTCAAATGTCCTAGACTTACTCACCAACACAAGGGGGGTCTCTGCATCACCCCCTGTGTGTTGCCTTCCCTGGTAAGGTCTGGTCATAAATGAAAGTCAAAGAGTTGCAGAGGCTGTGAAGGGATCTATGTGATTCTTGGAAGGCCAACCAGAAAACCTTTTCCATTTGCTATCATACAATTTCCTAGTTGCAGTCTTATGGGATGAAACCAGAATGTGTCGCACTGCAGGGGATATGTCCGAAAGCCTGGCTAAGATTGGAAGTAGAGCAGCCAAGCTGTTAGCTTGAGGGTTTGAATAGAGGGATGGAGCATTCCTTATTGATGGGTCAGAAGATCTGGTACTGGGTCCAGAATCCATGGCTCCTCCCAGAGATGGGGCCATAGAAAAGGGAACCAGATTCGATGAGGCTTGTATGGAGCAATAAAAATTAGCCTGTAACTCAACAATTTGGCTTTCTGTAGAACTTTGGGGATTAGTGGAAATGGAGGAAATGCATAAAGAAGTCACGGGGCCAATCATGAACAAGTGCATCCCTTGGAGACTCCCCTGGAGGGGGGATCAGGACAAGTTAGCTGCTGCATTTTGAGTTCATGGACATGGAAAAGAGGTCACAGCAAGGCTGGCCCAACTTGTGAAAAATTTGGCTCGCAACTTCCTGTTTCAGGGACCACTCGTGAGGCATGAGAATTGCCCTGCTTAATTTGTCTGCTATCACATTGGATTTCTCCAGGATGTGCATTGCAATCAGAAAACATTGAGAAGATATTGCCTATTGCCATACTCTTTGAGCCTCTCAACAAAGGAGTAGGATCTGGTTCTGCCTTGTTTGTTGATGTACCACACCACGGACATATTTTCTGTCTGTATTGTAATCACAGCTGGTGGAAGAGAGTTCTGGAATGCTTGCAATGCCAGAAGCACCGCTCTCAACTCTAGGACATTGATGTGCAAGTGGTAGTCGTGTTCCTGCCAAGTCCCTTGGAGAGTCTGTCCCAGATAATGCCCCCCCCACCCTATATGGGAAGTGTCCGTGGTCACTGTAGCTACAGGTTGGGGGAAAATAAATGGCCTGCCTATTATCTGTGTTGACTGAAGCCACCATTGTAGGCCTTCTTGCAGGTGTCTATAATGAGGATCTTGTGTGACACATGGGCAACTCCTGCATGGACCATTGAGCAAAGAGTAGCCACTGTAGTACGTTCATGTGTAGATGCACCAGTGGAACTAATGTTATCACAGCTGCCATGGAACCCAGAACCTTTAGAACAAATTTTGCCTGTACTTTCTTTTTCAAGAGCAAGATTGATACTTGGTGGCGCAGCATTTGTACTCTTTCGTGAAGCAGTTTTGCTACCATGTCTTTTGTGTTTAAATCTGCTCCTATGAAGGTAATATGCTGTGAGGGCAACAAGGCACATTTTTTGAAATTTATGGTAATGCCCAGTTCCGAGCATAAGTGAATGGTGGTGTCCCTTGCCTTGGTCAGTAGATGCTCAGTGGTGGCAGTCAGGAGCCAGTCATCTAAGTATGGAAACACCCGGAATCCTAGATGCCTATGGTGAACTGTGACTACTGCCATGCATTTGGTAAACACTCTGGGGGCTGTGGTGAGACCAAAGGGCAGAGCTCTGAACTGGTAATGACTGGCTCCCAGCCGGAAGAGTAGATATCGCCTGGATCACCTGTCTATCTTTATATGGCAGTACGCATCTTGAAGATCGATGGAGCACATCCAATTGTCTTGTCCCAGAAAAGGGAGTATAGACTGCAGTGTCACCATCCAGAAGTTTGCTTTCTTGACGGACTTGTTCAGTCTGCTGAGATCCAAGATGGGTCTCCAGTCCCCTGTCTTCTTTGGAACTAAAAAGAACCCCGAGTAAGTTCTGGATCTAATTTGGACTGCGGGGACTTCTTGGGTGACTCTTTTTCTTAGCAACCTTTCAATCTCCAGGGTTGCTTGATCCCGTTGACAGGGTGGAATGTCTGGAAATTATCTTGATTGAGGGGGTGGAGTAGAAAAGGGTATAATATATCCCCTAGATATTATCGACTGTACCCATTTGTATTGAGTGATGTTTAGCCAAGCTATTGAGTACAATGACAGTCTGCCCCGACTGCCTCCAGAGCTGGACAGGCGGGCCTCCTTTCAGGAGTGCTGGAAGGGCCTGCCAGAGAACATATCTCTGTCACCCTGATTATGTGGACCCCCTCTGCCACAAGGATGGCATCTTCCATTGTTGTTTCCCCCTCCGCCCTTGGGGGAAAATTCACCACATGCATCTGGCAAAGCTCTTTGGGATTTATGGAACCACATCTTCTCGCCCTTCTGGGCTTTGGGGTAAGGCCTAGTAGGGATGGAAAAACATACTCTCACAGCAGACAGAGTTTTGCCTTCTTGTTCACACCTGGTCAGAGTCTCTCTAACTTTTGGCCTGAACAAGGATGAGCCGTCAAAAGGGGTGTTTATGAAGGAAGACTTAAAGGGATCAGCAAACTCACAAAGGCACATCCAGGAATGCCTCCTCAGAACTATTCCTGTGCCTGTTGCCCTACTCGCTCCATTGGCTATGTAAGAGATGAGCCACATAGAGGAGCTGACTACGGAACTTAAGGTAGCAAGCTGAGAGGTCACCTTGTCTGACACCCCTGCAGCTGTAGAACCTTGGAAGGTATCTCCTAGCTCCTTTAGGAGATCCATTTGAAGTCTGGTTAAGTAATTCAATGACCTGAGAGTAAAGGCCACTGATGAGAACATCCACTTCCCATATCTGTCTATCGTTCTAGATTCCTTATTTGGTGGATGGACAGATGAAGACGTCTCAGATAACTCTTTTTTAATGGCCACTGCTACCACCATAGCAACTACTGAAACACCCTTTGTCAAAAATTCCTTGTCCGACGGGGCAGTTATGAACTTGTTGGGCCTCCTTGGAACAGGTTCCATAGATTTTGGAGAGCCCCATGCCTTTCAACTTATTACACCACGAAGCTGATCAAAAGGCAGAGACACCCAAGAGATAGAGGGTTGAGATCCAAATGCCTCCAAGTATATGGACTCATCCTTAGAAGGGGTAAGGGTCTTCCAGTCACCTCTCTGCTTCAGGATCTCTTGGATGTCTGAAAAGGAGACATCCTCAGAGGGTGACCTTGGTAACCCTTCTGAATCCTCTAAATCTGTATCTGAAGTGACAGACTCCTTGGAGGAGTCTAGATGTTTCCTGTTACAAATTTTCTTCCGAAGGACCTCTCTGGAGGGATCCTCTGGTGAGGTTTCAGAAGAGAAAGACTCACCCAGTGGGGTGTCCTGAGGCACTGGTTCTCTACTCTTGGGGGGGGTGGAACAGAGGAAGGAGCCGGCTCTTTTGGGAAAAGAGTGCCTGGATCCGAGGGTGGAGCTGCCAGGGGTGACAGCACATTCCTCATCACCTCAAAGGCACCACAACCCAGGTCCGAGGGGGCCTCTGGCTCCGCAGAGCCTGGAGACCTCCTCCACACCAAGGAGGTGGGCTCTGAGGCTGAAGTAGGCACCGAGCTCACCTGCACTATTGCCCTGAGAGGTTGAACTGGATCCAACAAAGGTCCGATCTGACTCTCCTCCCTGGACCTGATGGGGGAGTGTTGGCTCCTAGACTCTTCAACAGAAGAGGGAATTGAAGAGGTCAGAGCAGAAGCCAGGGCCGAAAACCTAGGGGTAAGTCTTGGGCTTGATGGTTCCACCACAAAGACATCCAAGCACTCCAGCTCTGAAACCGCTCGGGTCAGAGGAGAAAAAGAAGAAGGGGCAGTAGTAGGTGTCAATTCCACTTCCTTATGGGCTGGACTTGAAAGGATCTTGGCCAGAGCCGGAGTCTAAAACAACCTCTTGACCACCTGCTCCACGTCATCATCCGGCAGCTCCTAGAGGAACAAGAGGACAGGGCCAAGGACGTAAAACTGCCAGCTACTGATTGTAATAGAGGTGACTGAGGGACTGAGGAGATAGTACAGTTGTGTACACTTACCATAAATGTAGATGTTCAAGTGTATTCACTGTTGCCCTCATTACATTTTGGTAATCTGTTGGCAGGTTGCCCTCAGTCAGCCTGATTAAAAAACTCTTGGGTCCTGTGTTGGTTGCTGTCCTTCTTCCATGACGTCAGGTCGTCAGGGGTATAAAATATGCAGCCGATGCCATTACATCAGTTTTTCTTTCCCCAGATGTCAGGTGTCCCCCAAAAGGGGAGCAAAATATATACATATATATATATATATATATATATATATATATATATATATATATAATTTAAAACACAAAACATATACCTCCAAACAAAAGCAAATACACTAAAAAGGCTTTTAATCATAGTAAAAGAAAGGAGAGGTATAGTTAGAGAAAAACAGGGGGCTGGAGGGAGGGTAACAAGGACTGCAACAGTGAATACACTTGAACATCTACATTTATGGTAAGTGTACACAACTGTATTATGATCTTTGTGTTTCACTATTGCAGTCATTACATTTGGGTAGAATCCCAAAGCTATGGTTGGGAGGATGGATTTATACAGCATTAGGAGCAGCTATAAGGCCCTGCAGGACAGCAGTGGCAAAGCCAGCTCTGGATTTAGAGAAGAGAGGTAAATGGTAATGTTTGATGAACGTATGAACTGAGCTCCAGGTGGCAGCTTCTAGAATGTCTTGGTAGGAACCCCTCTGAGAAAGGCTGCAGAAGTAGATGCAGCCCTGGTGGAATGAGATCTGATCCCCTTGGTAATACGTTTACCGTGGTGCATATAGCAGAAACAAATGCAATGGCTTATCCATTTGGAAATAGTCTGCTTTGAAATAGCCTTTCCCTCTGCCCCTGCAGCAAATGCCACCAATAGTTGTTCAGATTTTCTTACAGATTTTGTCCTGTTTAAGTAGAATCTAAGTAGTCTGTGTACATCCAATGAATGCAGAATCTGCTCACCCTTGTTCTGTGGATTGGGGAAGAAAGTTGGCAGATGAATGGTCTGATTAAGAGCCACACTGGATACCACTTTAGGCATAAAGGATGGATTAGTCCTGAGAGCCACCCTGTCTGGATAAAAAATAATGAAAGGCTCCACTGCCATAAGAGCCTGTAGTTCTGAAATCCTTCTAGCTGAAGTGACTGCTAAAACAAAAGCTGTTTTCAAAGAGAGAAAGTTTAGGTCCACAGTAGCAGCTGGCTCAAAAGGAGGTAGAGTGAGTTTTTCCAAAACAAAATTGAGGTCCCATGCAGGAGTTAGTGCTCTCCTGGGAGGTCTTAAAATTTTGGCCCTTCTGAGATACTGCTTTAGCAGAGGATGAGAGAAGAGGGGAGGTTCTGTGTTGTGATGAACTGAAATGGCAGAGGAATGGATTTTTATTGAAGAAAAAGATAGGCCCTTGTGAAGCATCTCAGTTAAGTATTGCAGAATCTGAGGAATATTGGGCATTGCTGTGCTTATTCCTTGTGATTGGTTCCAAGCACAGAATCTTTTCCATTTGTCAGCATAAGATTTTCTAGTACTAGGCCTTCTAGCCTCCAAAATGACATCCATCACAGGTTTGCTGAGAGATGCCAATGGTGAAATTAGTTGATTAGCCATGCTGCAAGATTCAAAGTTTGGAGCTGAGTGTGCAGAATAGTTCTGCTGAGACAGTAGGTAAGGTGTCTGAGGCAGGTGCCTCGAAGGAAGGTGTGACACATTGCGCAGGAGTGGGTATCAGTGTTGGCGAGGCCAGTCTGGAGCAATCTGAATCATTTTTGGTTTGTCCTGTCTGACTTTTAGTAGGACTCCGGAGAGTAGAGGCAGGGGGGGGGGGAAGCATAGACTGATAGGTTTTTCCAGCTGAATGATAGAGCATCCACTTTCCAAGCTTTTTGTGATGAATTCTTGTGCAGAATTTGTCCAACTGATAGTTCTGGGGTGAGGCAAAAAGATCTATGTCTGGGCTCCCACATTTGCATGTCAATATGTTGAAAACTTGTGGTTCCAGTTTCCATTCATGTGGGTCCATAAGATTTCTGCTTAGTTCGTCTGCCAGAGTATTTAGCTTTCCTGGCAGGAATTGAGCTTGTAGATGTATTTGATAAGTCAAGGCCGTGTTCCACAATGCCATGGATAGTCTGCAAAGGGGGTAGCAATGTGTAACCCCTGCTTATGTACCACATGACTGTGGTGTTGTCTATCTTTATCTGTAGTTGTCCTGGATGGAGGTAGTCCTTCAAGGCTGTCAGAGCATTCTGTACAGCTAGCATCTCTTTCTGATTGATATGTAATTGCATCTGATTTGGGCTCCATTTGCCCTGAATGCATTTCCCTGCCAGATGCGCCCCCCCAAGCATAGTTTGATGCGTCTGTAGTTAGGGTTTGGGTGGAGTGAATGGCAGTCCCTTGTTTTGGTGGCAGGCCTCTGCCCACCATAGGAACTCTAGTTGCAGGCAAGGTATAATAGGAATCATTGTTTCCAGGCTGCGACAATGTTGACTCCATAAACTTTTTAGGTACCACTGACATTTCCTCATATGCAGTCTTGCATATGGAATTAGAAGAATGCAGGAGGCCATGAACCCCAAGGCCTGCAGAATTTGTCTTGCAGATAGCTGGGTTTTTATGGCCACCTGTTTGAAGTAAGTCATCAATTGAATTTGCTTTTCTGGCATAAGGTAAATCATCTGGGCAGTTGTATTCAAGCTTGCACCCAAGAATTAAATTTTTTGAGAGGGTACCAGTTGTGATTTCTTTTCGTTTATGGTGTACCCTAGACAAGTTAGAACCCTTTTTACAAATGCCAGATGCTTTAAAAGAGTGTCCTTGTTTTCTGCCTGAATTAGACAATCGTCCAAGTATGGATAAATTTGAATACTTCTTTGCCTGCAAAATGCAATTACTGGTGCCAGGCACTTTGTGAAGACCCTTGGCGCAGTAGATAAGCCAAAGGGCAGTGCAGAGAACTGGTAATGCAAGTAGCCTGCTTTGAAGCGGAGGTATCTTCTGCAAGATTCCCTGACTGGGACATGCAGGTAAGCCTCTTTTAAGTCTAGAGTTACCAACCAGGCATCTTTGACTAGCATAGACAGTAACTGTTGAAGAGTCAGCATCTTGAATTTTGGAATGTCCAGAAATGTATTTAGAATGGATAAGTCCATAATTGGATGCCATGATTTGTCTTTTCTGGGTACCAGGAAAAGTCTTGAATAGAAACCTTGTCCCTTCCTTTTCCTCTTCTGGTACTGGTTGAATAGCCCCCATATTCATGAGGGACAGAACTTGTTTCTGGGCCTCTGCCCACTGATTTGGAGGCAGATCTGGCCATCTGTTTTAGATTGGCAACATCTGGAAATGAAATCTGTATCCCTGGGATACTATATTTAAAACCCATTTGTCCTGGGTAATCAGATGCCAGTTTTGTGCATGAAGTGCCAGTTTTCCCCCCAAAGGGGCGCCCAAAAGGTAAGTGCTTAGTGATTGTAGAGGAAAGTCATCGAGACTGTTTACCATAGGGAGGTGCCTTGTTGCTTCCAGGTTTGGAAGTGGAGGCACCCCATTGTTTTGTTCTAAAAGTTCCTTGTGACTGAAACCTGGAGCCTTTGGAATGTCTGGATTTGACTTGAGCGGTTCTCGAGGGAACTGGAAAGGACCAGTTCTTAGTAGGCCAGTGCCTACTAAATCTGGGTGGCTGGACTTGTAAGAAATCTTTCACAGTTTGCATAGATTTAGCTTTATCTTCCATCTTTTTTAAAACTTCTTCAGCCTTATTACCAAAGAGACTGTCCTGTTGTAAGGGAGCATCCAACAATTTTGCTTTAACATGGTCAGGCAGATTTTGCTCTTTGAGCCAAGCATGTCTTCTTATCACAGATCCAGTTACAGCAGCCCTGAAGAAAGCCTCCAAAGAATCAAAACCACATTGCAAAGTATGTTTTCCAACTTGTTCAGTTGAATGCAATAAATCCTGCAACTCTTTATTTTCCACACAGTCAGAGATCAACATAATTTTCTGTTTAAGCAGACCCATGACATGCTGTTGATATTTAAGCATATGAAATTGACAGTTTAAAGCCCTGATTGCCAAGGTTGCAGATGTGTAAACATTTTTACCCCATCTATCCAGCGCCCTGGAATCTCTGTCAGAAGGGGTAGGATTTTTAGCAGTAGAGGCCTTGATGCCCTTGGGACCCTGAGAAATAGTTTCAGGATCAGCAGTAGGGTTTTTGAAAAGGAATTTGTGGGAGTCAGGAACCCAGTAGTATCTGTCTGGCTTACTAGGAGCCGGAGGCAGAGAATCAGGAGTCATACTGGATTCTGAAAAAACATCAACAATGTCTAGAACAGGAGGTATAGCCAAAGACCTATGCTGAGGAAGAAGGGGAAAATCCCTAAGTCTCTTTTTTGATTCAAAGAAATCCTGACTTTCCCAGTGTAAGTGTTCCCTTAAGGTATGTAAAGTTTCTCCAAAAGAGAAATCCTCAGGGGGAGAAGCAGAAGGGATGGAATCTTCTGCATCACAGTCCTCATAAGTAGGTATAGATAAATCCTGATCAGAACAAGAATTAGAAGAAATAGAAACCTGATCTGAAGATTCATAGTCAGTGCCTTGCCTAGGCCTCTTAGCAGGAGGGGGATGGCTACAACTGATCAAGGTAATTAAATCTTCAGCCATTTTGATCATTTGTTTTTTGGGCATTGGGGCCTCTGCACGTGGCCCAAGCATAATTTTTTTTAGACATAGAAGTAGATTTTGGCCTTAGTTTTGAAGATGGCGTCGGTTTAATATACAAATCTTTAGGCCTGAAAACACCCTCAGAAGCCGGTGCCTGCACAACGGCTCTGGACCCATCTAAGGTAGAGACATCCGCAAGTTCCATACTTAAAGCATCTTGTGGCATACTGGACTCTGAATGGGTCTCAGTAGAGGCCTGCAAATCAAAAGTAGCGGGTATCAGGGGCTGCGAAAGCACCTCACTGAGTACCGGTGAACCATCGACTGGCTTAGGAGAAGTGTCGTCATCCGTTTTGGACCTTGACTATCTCTTTTTTTTTGTTTGCGTTTTTTAGGTATTCCGGTAGTTGGATGGCTAACCGACGACATTTCTGGATAGTTAAATCTTGAGCCAAAATATTTAGAAGCAAAAATATACCAACGTTTAATTGTGCGTTGATTAAATTTAGCACAAAACCGACAGCAAAGCACGTTGTGGTCAGGGCCTAGGCAAGGAATACAGTACAAATGAAAATCCCTTTGAGGTATTTGCTTCCCACAAGTAATGCAATTATTAACTTTTACTGACATCGGTAAAGAGCAAGAAAAAGTTTCCCCAATGGGGTACTTAGCTTTTAGTTGAAGACTTTGGTTCTGAAACTCGAAAATGAAAATTTCAGGAGTCGGCCGACCAGCACTTGTGAACTGCTTCTGCTTCGGGCACCGCACGGCATGAAAGACTGATGTAATAGCGTTGGCTGCATGTTTTATACCCCTGACGACCTGACGTCATGGAAGAATGGACAGCAACCGACTCAGGACCCAAGACTTTGGTAATCAGGCTGACTGAGGGCAACCTGCCAGCAGATTACCCAAATGTAATGATTGCAACAGTGAAACACAAAGAACATTGGCTCCAAGGTTGGAGACTGGCTCTGTCTATGGCTACTGGTCAGTTCCAATAAAACCTGCGGAACCAAAGGAGAAGGTTTCTCTGGCCCAAAAGCCTTCAGGTCTGAAGTTGTATCTTTAGGTACCTTTTTAGCCAGCTCAGAAGCAGGAGCCAAAGAAAAAGCTCTCTTAGTAGATTTGTCAGATTTAGGGGACTGTGAAGGTTTTGAAGAGGTCTGGGTACCTTCTAATGCCTCGTCAAAAGGAGCTTTAAGCAACCCCCTAGCTATCAGCTTGTTTTTACATTCCTGCAAAACCCTTGAACTAAAACCATGGCAGATGGAGCAGGAATCTTGTAAATGTACTGGGCCTAGGCAATAGACACAACTAGTATGCCCGTCAATTAAAGATATCTTCTGTGTACAGGAGTTGCATTTTTTAAAGCCTGACTGCTTAACTTTTTCATCTTCCTTAGACATAGTCGAAAAAATCAGAACACAACACTGTTCAGGACAATATGAAAATATTCCTACTAACAACTAATAAATTATTTACTGGGAAAGAAAGAAGAAAAAGGGGAAGCCCTCTAACTTAAATGGGCTGAAAAAGAATAAGAACAATGAACCCTCTAACTAAAAATGGGTTCGATGGTTAAAATAAAACTTTAGAGATGGGATAGGGAGGTTGTAGGCCTAACAAAAGTGATGGCCTACCACAACAGAACACAATAAGCGATAAATTCAACAACTAGCAACAACTGGAAGCTAAACACTCAAATAACTATTAATGTAACACTTCTATGTAAAAAACCTATAAGATAGCAGTAAATAGACTGAAAAAATATTTCATTTAGCCTGAGCCTAGTGAGAAGCACCCAATCTAGTTTAGCAGCAAATGAGATCTGGGTAACCTTCTCTAGGCATTATGGGATACAGTACAGCCTCGAGCCAGTGGAAGCTCTCGAGCTTTAGTAAAAAGGCTGAGTCCGAACCGATGCTCAGTTCTGAATCCAACCAGCAAGAATGAATGCGAGATAGGACAACATAACATTAAATATTTTTGAGAGTGTTTATGTGAAACATACAGTTTTCGTTAAACATTTCAAAGATTATGTGTTCCTCATTTGGAGACGAGGTATGGACCTGTTACAAGAATTTTTAAATTATGTCAACAATATAAGTTGCTTTTTAAAGTTTGCCTCAGACTACAGCCATACTAGTATCAATTACCTCGACGTAACTGTTTTTTAAGGTAAGAGATAGATTTAACTAAAATACACAAGAAGGATGTGCAGAACAATTCTTATCTAAACTATGGAAGTAGATACCCTAAAAAAACTAAAGTCGATATTGTAAAAGGACAACTAATGAGGGTTAATAAATTAAATGTGAAGGATGACGGTTTTGAGAGAGAAAGTGTCAGTTTGTGTAAAAAGTTTATCAGTAGAGGCTATCTTGAGAATTTAGTAGCAGAACAGTACATAGAGATATGTAACAAAAGAAAAGAAGGTACTAAGGTAATTGGTTGTACTAGGTAAATAGATTACAAAACTTCCATGCAGATTACCAATAGTGTTGATGATAGCGCTATTAAAATATTATTTCAACCTACTAGAAAATGTTGAAAAGCTGCCCAGAAATTTACAAGTGTGTGTGTGTGTGTGTGGGGGGGGGGGGGGGGGGCATCATGTTTTTGTACAAAAAAGAAAAAAAGGGAAAAAGTTAAAAAAAATTTTCAATCAAAATTGAAGTCCCTGCAAAAAAGTGTGTTAATCCTGGCATGTTTAAATTTTAATTTATGTAATTTCTTGTTAGGGGATGTTAAAGTTTGTATAAATGATTTTAACATTGAGGTAAAAGGAAGGTATACATGCAAGTCAAAATTTGTGGTTTATTTAATATTGTATATGTCATGCAGTTCATTTTATGTTGGTCGTAACACCAGAGAACTGTATGAAAGAATATATGAACAGAAATATGCTGTGTCTGTGGGGGATGAGAAAAATGTCCTTGGGAAACATTAAAAAATAACTAAATGTAAAACAGATTTTAAGTTGGTGGTTTTAGATGAAGTAAAAGGCTTTGAAAAGATGTGTAATGCCGAAGAAGAACTAGGGTGGCTGGAATATCTTTGGCAAATAAGATTAAATGCATATTATCCACTTGGTCTTAACAACAGAGAAGATTTTGTGGCTTTTTTGAGAAGGAAGGAGTTAAAGTATTAATTAGCAACAGTACATCATGTGACACTAGAGGTATAAATTAGTGTTTCTAACTGCATTAATCAGTCTGAATAAGTCTTATCATTTGAGACGAAAGCATTTGTTAAAGTTTTGTTTGAAGTAATACATTTTCATTTGGTTTTACATCCAGCTTTTGTTACATACCTCAATTAGACCGGCTTTGACTGTTTTTTGTTGTACCTTATCAACAAAGACACAGGTGACCTTCAAACTCTCGACAGAGTCCAAACTGGCTTTGTTAAGGGTAGATCATGCTTATTAAATTGGGTGGATGTCTTCGAGAATGTCACCAAAGCCGTGGATGAAGGCAAAATAGTACATACAGCCTATCTTGACTTAGCCAAGACTTTTGACACAGTTCCCCACTTAGGCGTCATTGAGAAACTCACCCAGCTGGGTATTAATCCATATGTCACTAGATGGACAGCCAACTGGGTCACTGACAGAATGCATACAGCCAAAGTTGGAAATTCCACCTCTAGCAGCAAACCAGTTACCATTGGTGTACCATAAGGATGTGTGCTGGGCCCTCTACTGTTTGGGAATGTATTTCTCAGAAGTCCAGGAGAAAATAGATGGCCAGTGCTTACCAAGTTCGCAGATGACTTCAAACTGGGTGCAATCATTGAGCCCCTCAATGATGCTGACATACTTCAAAAAGGGCTTACACAGACAAATGACTGGCGCCAAAGCCACAGACTTAAACTAAATGCAAAAAAAATCATTATCATCCTTTTGACAAAGGGGAAGCCCCTGCAAATTACAATAGTAACAATACCCCCCTTAGCTCAAACCCTGTGGGAGAGATTTTAGAACACAGGTTGATAGCAACCTTACCTTCAACCACCATGTGTCCACAGTGGTAAGGAAGGCCTTCTATGTTGCACATCTCATAACAAAGGGCATCACATCCAGAGTTAAGGATGCTATAACTCCTCTGTACTCATCCTTCATCAAACCACTAATATAGCACAATGTTTCCTTGTGTGTACCTCACCAGACACCTGCAGCAGCTGGAGTGACCTTAGAGGTTTCTCAACAAGAAAATTCATGGCCTTCAACACATGACCTACATGGACAGACTGAAGGCCCTGTCACTGTCTTCTGTATCTTATAGGCTGCTGAGAGGCGACTTGTGCATGGCCTACAGAGCAGTCTCTGACCCTACCTTAATAGAAATGCTGCACATCTGCAAGTCAAATAGGACACGATTCACTCACTCTAGGGATCTTACCCTAGCTTGCAGCATTAACAGGACATGCTGGAGAGACAGATAAGTTTCCCAGAGATTGCCACTACTCTGGAACAAACTCCCAGTTCATGTAAAACAGAGCTCCTCAATGATCCTATTTAAGCGTAACTTAGACAACTGGATGGGAGACCATACATTTATCCCAGGGGTGTCACCCATGTTCCTCTTGGATAAAGGCAGTTGGTGCTGATCATAGACTCACACTGCAAATATAGACCATACAACTTGGTTACTAAGGGAATAAGGGTATAACACGACTAGGCTTATAAAGGCCCTACGGCCAATAGCCTAGTAACCTGCTATGAACAATACTCTGGCAAAACAGTTATGTAAAATTTTTAATACTAAGCTGAGTCTTCACTGTCCCAACCACCCTCAGTCATCTGGAGTAGTACAAATGGTCAATAGGACCCTTAAAACTAAGCACAGATCTGTGGTGAGACAAACCTTAAATGGCCAGAGGCACTTCCCTTAGCATTATTGAGTATGAGTACATTAAATACTACAAGAAAATTGAGTCTTTATGAGATATTAATGGGGAGACACATGGTCCTTCCAACTACTCCTCCTGTGTCAAATGACAAATTAACTCTAAAGGATGATGGTATATTGTCTTACTGCACAAAACATATTCATTTCTTGCAGCAGTACCACAAAACTGTAAGAAAAGCTTTTCCTCAACCTCCTGACCAGCCCTGTCACCAATTGCAGCCTGTTGATTGGGTTTATGTTAAAATTTTCCACAGAATGAACTGTTTAAGTATGAAGTGAAAAGGCACTTTCCAGGTGTTGCTCAAAACTTTTACTGCCATCCACTGTGCAGAACTACCAATATGAATCCATTCTTCACACTGTAAAAAAAACTTGCCATGTGGGGGCTCCAAACAAATCATCTTTGTCAGCAAAAAAAGATCAAAGTGCAAAGAACAAATCATCTGTCCCAGTAAAGAATTAAAAAAAAAAAAAGACTGACAGCAGTCCATAATAAATCCAGTGACAGCAGGTACGTTTGCTTTGTTTTTGTTGCTGTTTCCTTTCATAAACTGGTCAAAAGCAATAATTTCCTGTTGGCTCTTCGACAATATACTGTGAAATTAAATGTGGCAAACTGTTGGGTGTGTTCACATATTCCTCATCATTCTAAAGCAGGAATTCCCAAGATTCCAATCCCTACATCACAGGTGACATTTAGAAAAATCTTAGTGCCATGTGTCACTAATCTAACTTGGCATAATGTGACTGACTTTTCAAAGGTTGTGTCTCTTTAGCTTGCAACCACAAATTGTGGAGACACATGCTATGCCAAAATTTAAAACTGTACCAGTAAAAAACAGCAAATGCAATGACATTAGACATAAAAGTGTGCTGAACTCTTTACACTTAAAAAGCTATGACTGGGGACATGGCATGGGTATTACAGAGGATAGTTACTACATTTGTGGTTATCGTGCCTACCCCCCATTGCCTACAAACTGGTCTGGATGTTGTTTTGTAGGTTATATTACTCCTGATATTCAACATTTTAAAAACCCTCCAGAAGGCAGACTGAAAACTAAATGGACAATTCACTGGGAAGTGCAAGTATTTTCAGTCTTTACTCCTGGGTATGGAGTGCAAAGGACAATGCTCGAAATCACCATGCTTGCTCAAATTCTTCAACAGGTAGCTAACCATACTTCATATCACATCAAAATGGCAAATCAAAAAATGACTAAAATTCAAACTGTAGTATTACAGAAGCGGCTGGCACTTGAGTTAATGCTAGCTGCCAAAGTGGGTCATGTGCCCTCATAAAAAGTAATTGTTGTTCTTATATTAGTGACTATCATGATAAAAAAAAAAGTTGGCCAATTTCATGGAGCAGAGGGCCAAGGACCTGGACAGCACATCTAAACAGTGGACACTTTTTGTATGGTTAGGCAGTGCATTTGGTAGAGTAAAAACTAGTATATTACAAGGTATTATTACAATAATTGGTATTATCGTTTTAGTTGTTTTAACATTTTCTTTCCTAAAGGCTGTAATTAGAAAATGCTTAACCTCACCTGCACGCACAATGCCACTTATAAAAGTATCTAATAATAAACATAAGGTAAATAAAAATTCAATCACTGCAGAAGATAATTGCTATGATGCTAAAGCATATTTTATCAAGTTAAAAATAATTAAAATATAACTGTGTGTGCAGTGTGACACTTAGTGTCAAATGGGGAGGACTGCTATGGAAAAACATTATTTCTCATGATTATTCTTCACTAAATACATATTAACTTGCAGTTTCTTCACAAATGAGTCAAATAAAATGTTTATGATATGTTTATGTCAAAGAAGAATGGAAATAGAAATGCATGATTATGCAAGAGATATTTTTCATATACAGTGGATATAAAAAGTTTATACACCCCTGTTAAAATGCCAGGTTTTTGTAATATAAAAAAATGAGACCACAATAAATCATTTCAAAACATTTCCCACCTTTAATGTGACCTATAACCTATACGATTCAACTGAAAAACAATCAAATCTGTTAGGGGAAAGAATATAAAAAATAAAAAACCTACAATACATTGGTTGCATAAGTGGGTGGCCGCGGTGGTGCAGCGGTTAGCATTGCCACCTCACAGCAAGAGGTTCTCCAGTTCAATCCTCAGCTGGGGTGCCTTCTGTGCAAAGTCTGCATGTCCTCCCTGTGGTCGCGTGGGTTTCCTCTGGGTACTCCAGTTTCCTCCCAAAGACATGCTGTAGGTGGATTTGACAATCTAAATTGGCCCTAGGTGTGAGTGTGTGCCTTCTGTGGAAGGTTGGGTGCCGGGCTGGCAACTCAACACCATAAAACACCACTGCCAATAATGAGTGGACAGGTGATCTGCTGTGGTGACCCCTAACTGTGAAAAGCCAAAAGAAGACACTGGTTGCATAAGTGTGCACACCCTTAAACTAATACTTTGTTGAAGCACCTTCTGATTTACTTACAACATTCAGTCTTCTTGGGTACACACCTGCCATCAATTAGAGAGACTCTGATTAACCACAAATAAAGTTCATCTGTCCTAGTAGGATTTTCCTGATATTTACTCAGTTGCCTGCTACAGCAAAAGCCATGGTTCACAGAAAGCTTACAAAGCATCAAAGGGATCTCATTGTTGAAAGTTATCAGTCAGGAGAAGGGCACAAAAAAATTTCCACAGCACTGGATATACCATGAAACAAAGTGAAGACAGTCATCAAAAAGTGGAGAAAATATGGGACAACAGTGACGTTGCAAAGAACTGGACATCCCTCTAAAATTGATTAAAAGACAAGACAAAACTGATCAGGGAGGCTGCCAAAAGACCTACAGCAACACTGAAGGAACTGCAGGAAATTCTGGCAAGTACTGGTTGTGTACTACATGTGACACTCTCCCGTATTCTCTATATATCTAGACTATGGGGTGGGGTTGCAAGACGGAAGCCTTTTTTTACACAGAAAAACATCCAGGCCAGGCTAAAATTTGCAAAACAATACATCGTCACCCAAAAGCATGTGGGAAAATGTGTTATGGTCTGATGAGACCAAGGTTGAACTTTTTGGCCACAATTCCAAAAGGTACATTTGGCGCAAAAACAATACTTCTCATCACCAAAACAACATCACCATGGTGAAGCATGGTGGTGGCAGTATCATGCTTTGAGGTTGCTTTTCTTCAGCTGGAACTGGCGCTTTAATCAAGGTAGAGGGAATTATGAACAGTTCCAAATACCAGTCACTTTTGGCCCTAAACCTTCAGGCGTCTGCTAGAAAGCTGAAGATGAAGAGGAATTTCACCTTTCAACACAACAACGACCCCAAGCATACATCCAAATCAACAAAAGAATGGCTTCACTAGAAGAAAATTAAAGTTTTGGAATGGCCCAGCCAGAGCCCAGACCTAAATCCAATAGAAAATCTGTGGGGTGACCTGAAGAGGGCTGTGCACAAGAGATGCCCTCACGATCTAACAGATTTGGAGCGCTTTTGCAAGGAAGAGTGGGCAAATATTGCCAAGTCAAGATGTGCCATGCTGATAGACTCCTACCCAGGAAGACTGAATGCTGTAATTAAATCAAAAGGTGCTTCAACAAAGTATTAGTTTAATGGTGTGCACACACAACAAAGTATTAGTTTAAGGGTGTGTACACTTATGCAACCAGCACATTGTATGTTTTTTATTTTTTATTTTTTTCCCCCTAACAGATTTGTTTTTCAATTGAATTGTACAGGTTATAGGTCACATTAAAGGTGGGAAAAGTTTTGAAATGATTTATTGTGGTCTCATTTTTTTATATCAAAAACCTGGCATTTTAAGAGAGATGTGTAAACTTTTTATATCCACTGTAAGTAGTAGCCTTATAATTCAAGTGCCTTACAACTGCATTCTCTCTATTAGCAAATTATGCTGTGCTGACAGATAATTGAAGGTAAAGGTGTCAAGGGATGTTATATTATGTTATGCTTCATTGTGCCAGGTATCTGCGAACCAGATTAATTAATAGAAAGCTCTGGCCTTCTCAGGCTGGGGGATGACTCATTGCAAGGATGTCTGTAAGATAATGTGTACTGGTACTGAATGTTACAAGGGTGAAAGATAATACATTTTAGACAAGGTGGTCTATGTTTCAAAATGCATAATTGTG
Organism: Protopterus annectens; assembly: GCF_019279795.1. Taxonomy (NCBI): domain Eukaryota; kingdom Metazoa; phylum Chordata; order Ceratodontiformes; family Protopteridae; genus Protopterus; species Protopterus annectens. The sequence continues at coordinate 1,178,306,219 of NC_056725.1, read as the reverse complement.
AAATTCACGAGGAATGAGGACATTTTTAAATACAGTGAATTCGTTGAAAGTAATATAACATCGAAGTTCTCATGCATCAAATTGATAAGAAAAGGTATATATGCTGTGTGTTTCCTTTGTTCTTGAAGACTGACCTGGAAATTTGAGTAGGCAGCCTCCCAGCACTGTTTATGGAATAAACCAGTACTCTGCACACCCTGAAGCATTATTCTTGACTCATTAATGGGGATAATCTTATTCTTAAAACAATATGCAGTCTCTTTTTTACATTAACTTAGCCCAAATCCTCCTTATTTATTTATTTGACATTTGTTAACCGGGTTAGTCCAACTGAGCCAAAGGCCCATTTTCAGTGGAGACTCAAGGAGAAAAGCTCCAATTAGTTTACAATCTTATACAAATTAGAAACATAACAAAAATGAACAGTTGTACAGAAGACATAACATGAGGAATATTAGCAACAGTTAACATAATTTCATACTGTAGAAGAGAATAAAAATAAATGTAAAAATAAGATTACAGAATTGGTACAAGATATGACATACACTTAAAGTCTCTAACAGAACGAGACATGGTGCAGGTATAATTATTATGTTTTAAATACATGAATATACATTGAATTTCAAATCCAAAAAAAAAAAAAAAAGATATAGAATTACAAGAGAGAAGAGGAGAAAGAAATGGGGTGCTAGAGCTCAGATGAGTAAAATGATAAAGTTGTCACGGAAGGTTAGACATGGGCAGGATCACGTTTTTTGCAGACAGTGTTTAAGTTCATATTTAAACAGGTATTTTTGGGAGATCTGTCTTATATCAAGGGGAAGTGTGTCCCAGGCATGGGCTACAGAGTACTTATAGAGGGAGTTTCCAATATTCTTGTTAGGTTTGTAGATATCAAGAAGGAGTTTGTCGGTTGTGTGAAGGTGATGATGGGGGTTGTAATAAGATACAAGGTTAGAGATGGAGGGGTCATTCAGGATGGAATAGGTAATGTACAGTTCCTGAAGTAATACTTGGTTATAGAATTTAGGCCACTGGAGTGCTTTAAGGTCAAGACAGTGATGGGAATTATAAGGGAGACTAGTGGCATATCTGGCAATTTTATTGTAAGTTTGTTCGAGTTTGGAGAGTAGAGTAGTTTGAGTATTTGTAAGAATAGGGGCTATATACAAAAGACAAGGTAATAGAAGAGACTGGGCTAGGGATATTTTGGTGGAAGGTGTAAGGAATTTCTGATTACGATAGAGTGGACCAAGTTTCTTGTGTTTTCTTTATACACTGTTTGATATGTATGTCATATTTTAATTCATCATCAATAACAATGCCTAGTAGTTAGGGTTCGGGTTTAATGATGGTATTGTTGAGGGAGATGATGGAATAGGAGGATTTGTGATATGCCAGTATTTTAGGAAGGAACAGGAGTTTAGCTATTTAGGATTAAGTACGTGTCGGTTGTCAGAAAGCCATGTTTCGACTGAAGAAAAGGAATTCTGAGTTAGAGTAAGAGATCAGGGATGCTATGGGCAGTGGTAATAAGAGTAGAATCATCATCATATTGAAAGAATGTTGAGAGGTTACAGACGGAATGTAGATTGTTAGTGAAAATACTGAACAAGAGGGGACCTAAGATAGTTCCTTGTGGAACACCAGTGTTGACAGGTTGGAAGGGAGAGAAGACAGTTTGCCAGCAAATGGATTGTTGCCTACTGGTGAGGTAACTTGAGAACCAGTTTAAAGAGGAAGTGGAGAGCTGGAGGTTGGAAAGTTTAGTCAGAAATTTAGAGTGAGACACTGTGTTGAAGGCTTTAGAGAGATCAAGAAATAAACAGGCCGCCAACATGTTGTTGCCCGGGTCTTAGCTACTTTATGAATGAAGGAAAGTAGTGCAGTGGAAATGCTGTGGGTGGGGTCTAAAGTCATGTTGAGGAGGTGTAAGCAGGTTATTATCAAGCAGCTGTATGAGTGAGTGTGAATGCACTTTTCCAGTATTTTGGAAATTGGGGACACGATGGCAATGGGCCTATAACTAGATGGATTAGTAGAGTTTCCACCCTTATGAAGAGGAATAGTGTAGATCAGGCTTTGGTAATGGACTGATTTATGAGTATGGAGATGGGGTAGGCAATAGATTCTGCAGCAGTTTTAAGAAAGAAGGCAGGCAGTTTATTGGTAGAGGGGGAACAAAGTTTGAGTTTGGAAAGGAGGGATTTGATGAAGGAGGTGGGGATAGGTTTGAAAAGAGAAGCTATTGAAAGGTGTCATGTTTGGGGATGAGGGGGTAGTGGAAGTATTACTATTTTGTGTATTGAGAGGAGTTAAGGTGGGGGATAAAAGAGGGGAAGAGGAGGTATTATTATTTTGTGTAAGTTTTTGGACTGTTTCAATGAAATAGTTGTTAAGGAGACTGGAAGTTTCAGTAGCAGTATTCTGTGGAAAGGGGTTGGGAGTTGGAGGATTACCAAGATAAAGATAATGATTAATGGAACTACAAACGTTTTTGGGATTTTTATGTGGGTTGCGTTGGTTGGAACAGAAGAAATTTTTCTTGTAATTGTTACCAAGTTTTTGGACAGGTTTCTGAGCTCCTTATGTCTCTGAAGTAAAATAGGAGACTTATTTTTGACCCAGGCTTTCCAGATACGGCTTATGTATAATGGAGTAGGTATGTTTTCTGAGCCAGAGGGCCGAGTTAGCTTTTATTCTGATTTTTCTGATAGGTGCCATGGAGTTAAGTATGTCTAGGAATATTTTATTAAAAGATGTTACAGACTTGTTGAGAGGTAGGTGTTGAAGAAGGACCACTTTATATTAAACAATGTGGAATTAAAAGTATCTGGGTTGAATTGGTTGAGTTTATGACAATTTCTATAGAGGTGGTCTTTAGGAGTACATTTGGAGAATCTATGGATAAAGGTCTGGGGGTGGTCGTTAAGAGAGTTAGAAGTGTGCCAGGGTTATGATAAAGGTTGGGATTTGAGTTGAGAATCCATCCCAGGGTAGGTCCAGAGGTGAAGTTTTTGTTAGTATGAGTGGGGGAGGCTATGAGTTGGTGGAAGCCATGAAGGTTGAGACTATGACTAGGAGATGAAGTAGAAAGTTTGGCCCAATCAATGTTAACGTCACCAAGAAGAATGGTTTCATATGGAATATGGTGAGCAATTCAGGAGAGAATATTCTCAAGGATAGGGATATTGTTTCCAGGAGGTATGTAGATGGAGGTTATGGCAAATATTTTTATCTGGATTTAGATGACAATTAACAATAATGAGTTCTGCATGCTCAAAGTTGGATATAGAAATTGAGAGTGGAGAGAGAATAAGTTGTTGGTATAAAGGATGGCAACACCTCCACCCCTCTTATTGGGTCTGTCAGAGCAGAAGATGTTATAGTCTGGATGTAAGATTTCTGCATTTGAGATATGGGGTTTCAGCCAAGTTTCAGAAAGAGTTAAGCTATGGGGGGTGATGCTGGCAATCCAGGAATGAAGTTCTGTGATTTTGTTTACTAGGCTTTGGATGTTTAAGGAGAGGATATGTAATAATTTAGGGGAGGGGGCGAGGATTGGGGAGAAGAGGAGTGAGATGTATCATTGAGAGAGGTAGGGGCTGGTGGTCCTTGGTTGGGATGGATGTTCCTGCCTAGGAGAAGTGCTTCCAGGAAAGTAATACTGTATGTGAGGGGGTTTAAGGTAGCAGTACTTCTTGGTTTTGGAATGGAGGTATGGAAGGTGATTGGAAATATGTTAATCTTGAAAAGGTGTGTAGGTGAGGTATGAAAGTGGGATGGAGAGATCAGCTGTAGGTGAGGGAGGGTGTCAGTGATGTGAGTGATGGGGAGAAATGGAGATAGTGTTTGATAGTAAAGTGGAATGTGGTAAGAGGTTGATAGGGGAAGGAAAAGGAGGAGGGAGGCAGAGATAAAGCAATATTATGTTAATATGATGAGTAGTGTTTGAGAAACAAGACATGAGGTGAACAAAAGTAGTATACTGTTCTAGTAAGAGGTTCTGGGGATAAGGAGGAGTTGCTAATATAAAATAGATGACAAGGAGATACAGGTGAGGTTAATTGGTGTAGGAGGGAATTAGTGTAATGTGACTATGGGGGAGGAGAGAAAGTAGAGAGGAGTTAATTGACTGGGGACAGCTAATTGGCCAGAAGGGGAGGAAAAGGAGTGGCACAGAGAGTATTAATGTAATGAAAGTGGCTAGGGAAGGGTAGCAGAGTGAGCCCGGGCACAGTGAAGGTGAATGGAGCGGGTGGGCCCAGCTGGAGCAGGCAAGAGAATTGGAAGAAAAACTTATCAGTCTGGTAGTGAGCTGGTAGGTAACACTTTTCCCAAAAATATAAATGAGGGAGCAAAAAGTGATGTTTACAGGCAATGGTCTGATGCTTCTGTGACAGGGCAGTATACTTTAGTTATACATTTATACGGTTAAACTCTACACAATGGTAATAAAAAAAACTACTAGGGAACAGAATGGTGGTACTTCTTAGGCAATGCTGCCATCTAGTGGCCAGAAAGGGGAACTAGCCCATCAAAAATTAAAAAGACATGGGGGAGGAATGTTCACCATGTAGACCTGTGAATGTGCTAGCCAGAGAGCAGATAGTAGTATAACAAACAATGTTTGATAAGACAGAAAGGCAAGCACTTATACTGTTTTAACAAGGGTGCTCTTCCCAGTTCTATCACCTTATCAGGTGTTATTTTATAGGGCGCAGTCTACTACAACTAGTTTCAGGTTGGAGAGAGGTTGGAAAGGACCAGCAGCATTCGGGAGCTGAGCAAATGGCAGGCACACTATGCAGTGGAGGTGGAGATGGAGACGCATCCGGTGACCGGGAATAGCAATTTATCCAACAACTGGCAACATTCCTTTTTACATTTTAACTGCAGCATCCAAAACAACTCAACATAATTCACAAAAGGTCAAAAATTCACTTCACTCACTATTATATTAATCTAACTTCTTAATTGTATAAAATGCAGTGGTCTACTGATTCTTGGAATATAACCAGGATACAAACTATTAATAAAAGAAAATTGTTTTTCTCACAGATTTTATAAATTGCCAAAATGTGTCCCAAGAAAAGAAACACATGACAGTTGAGCAATGGGTAAGTATTAACAAAAAGTGGCTATGTTGCACTTTTGCAGCTAGTAACAATATAAAAATTCAGAATTTGTTTAAAAATAAGATTTTAGATACCAAAGCACATTTGATGGGCAACAGTTGCTATATTATTTGTAAAAACAACTTCACTGATAAAACTATAATATTACTAAATTTATATGCTCTGTGTTTTAATCAAGTTGATTTTATTTTACAGATATATGACCTACTGAATAAGTTTATAAGCCATTATTGTATAGTTAGAAGGGACAAGAGCACCCTTATGGTTTTCCTAAGAGATAACTCTAACAAGTCTAAACTTTACAGCTCAAACATGCCCTTAACTCATAGTAAATTTCAAAGCTGAGTTTGATCTTCTGGATCCCTCTTCTTTAGGCAAGTCTCATACTAATATACTTACTTGCTCCCATGTAACAAATCATGATCTAGGATTGACTTCTTCCTGATTTCTAACAAACTACTGGAAGCTATGATGGATACCATTACACAGCCTCACTACTTTTTGGACCACTCTGAACAGTAGACCTTTCAATAAAATCTGGACTCTCAATCTGAAAGTTTTGGAAAGGGAAGATGTCAAAGCTGAAAAATGCTTTCAGAAAGCATCTGCAATAATTTGGGGATGGAAAATATAGAATTAGACATGCAATAGGCAGTGCTGATGCCCACTTAGGAGCTTAATTTATAAGGAAAGCTATACAGTATAAAAAGCTAAACAGAAAGAGAATGACATAAAGAAAAAGCTGCTGGAATTAGATTCTAAATTGCAACAATGAATTAAAACACAAATATATTCACTTCAAACGGAATTAAATTTGTTATATATGTCACAATCATCCTGGTACAAAATCAAAACATTTTTGTAATACTGAGAAAGAGCCCAGCTACCTTCTAAATTATTAGTGAATTTAAAAAAGGTACAGAAATCACAAAAAATTCACAGAAATTAAGGTAAATGACAGATTATAGAATTCAAATGAAAATCTTAGTTATATTTGCAAACGTTATGTATATAGCTCTTAACATTCCAAAGCTAAACCTTGAAAGAATAATCTCACTACCCAATCGATTAACAAGACAGAAATTAAAAATTTTAAGCATTTTATAAATTGCAAAGCTGCTGCCTCAGATGGTTTTACTCCAAAATTTTAAAATAATTTTAAAAAACATTACTAAAATCCTACTGAAATTAAGCAACATTGCAGATCTTTATTTGGGAAATATTTTAATTAATAATAGTAATTCAGACTCACTAGATGCTACTGATTATATATCTATTGCACTTATTAAGTTCGACATCAAAATATTTACTACTATACTTGTCAACAGAAACAAAATGTTTTACCCTAAATAATTTCATAACTTTGAACAGACTTTATGCAATCTAAATAAACTATTGATAAAAGTTTAAACCTGGAATTCTTACAATTACTAAATTGTGCATACAATGATAACTTTCTCACATTAGCTACAGATACCCCAAAGCTTTTAACAGAATCACTCAAACAACAGCTTCTTGTTTACTGCCCTGAAAAAAATTCTATTCCAGATTCCTTCTTATGATACATGCAAATACTATATGTCAATCTCTTTACTCAAATCACAGTCATCAAACTTATCTTGAATCTGATAAATATCAGAAATGGAGTAAGTAAGGTTATCCTTTATCATCATAACAACTTAGTTTATATATTGATCCTCTAATAATAAGTAAACTATGCCACAGTTAAAAATGGTGTCCCAAAAATTATAAACTCCATTCATTCATTCATTCTCAACATTTTTAAATTACAAATTAAACTTACAAAAATAAACCCTTTTCCTTTTAAGCCAAAATTACAACCACAGTGACATTGCAAGTCTTGAATGGATAAAAGTCAATTACACTGTGAAATAACTTGGTATAACTTTCAATCACAATAACATTTTTATCAAAACAATATTGTAAACTTATGGATTACTATACAACAAGATCTAAAAAATGGAACAAATGCATTTTTGCTATTATCTAAAGTAACATGAAGAACAAAAGATTTAAAAAATGTATATTTGTTTTATTTTGAGATAAATAAAAATGCTTTAGCGTCATGATTATCTTTGTATTATTAAAGCTGCACAACTTACCAAGTGTGGGTCTTTATCCATCAGAATCTGACAGCTTGAAACTGTCCATTAGACTACTATCACAACAAATTTGTACGTATTCCTTATTCACACATGAAACACAGCATACAAGCAATTTATAAATGGATACCCAATTATGTTGTCTAGGAAATTTAACTAGAAAGCACCAAATTGTTTCAGTGATACAACTTTGTATGTAAGGACCACAATAAGCCTTCTGGGGCTAGCAGAATGTGCAAGGTGCCAAATTACTTTACATAGGTTCATAAGTTAGCACTAGGCTAACTGTCTTGTGGGACACTTTAAGCCTAGACAATTACACCATGTGAGAATCAAACCCTGCACCTTGTGTTTGTAAGGTAAACACTTTAACCATTATGCCAACCTCCAGACCTCTGGTAACAGTCTGTGTGAAGTTTGCATGATCTCCACAAGCCTGGATGGATTTTCTCCAAGTAAGCCAGTCTCCTCCCACCTCCTGAAAACATGTCACACATTTTATACACATATACTGCATTTTACCCATATCCATGGAGACAATGCTGTGCTTGAAGAGGGCCCAAGAAGAGGCAGTTTACTTTCATTACATTCAGCTTCTGTAGGGTATAGGTGTATGATTTCTCTGCGGTATGTAATACATGTTCACACAAGTGTATAAACACACACACATTATAAATATAGAATTATATGTATTGATCTACAAATTATTACCTTTATGGTTGCTGGAAAGATAGGTTATTGGCAAAAATCCTTATACCGACCAAGCCAACTTCCTAAATGAGAATGGTATAAATCCTTAAGAAATAAATAGCATTCTTGCATGCTTTATGTATCTGACAGTCCAGTTGTAGTGCCATTAGAGATTTACCAAGAATTGTCAGAAGGCAACTGAGATATAGCTTCTTACATATACAAACAACAAAGGCAGACTTTTCCAGCTGTTTCATAGTGAACTAATGGCAGTTAACTATAATGTCTTAATCACACACGTATCAAATGAAGACTTTTCCAGGAATTCCATGGTGGCAGTCTGCCAATTTGTATTACACTCTCAATTTCTATTTGAGGTGGATATAGGGCTTTGGTCCCAGTGCAGAATGCAGTGCATACCCAGAATACAAATCAAATCTGTGCTAAGGCAAAACAGTTGGTGCCATTTGTTGTGACTTAAGGACATGGTCTGCACTACACAAATGCAGTCATGCTTTTTGTCTTTGATGAAAAGTGCAGAAAGTACTGACTGTAGACAGTACTGAAAATAGCTATAAACCTCTTTGGTTGAGCTTGCATCTATGTTGAAGACAGGTATTTTGCTAGAATTTAAATTTAAAAGCCATGGCATATTTACAATGGCTTTATTTTAAGTTATAGATTTAATGATAACTTTTTTCAGTATGTAAGATTGGTCAAACGTTTGCTTTAAGCCTACAAATTATGGATTCTTTTTTCAGTTCTGCAGTACTAAAATGGTATACTCTTCAGAAACATGCATTCTATGGAGTCAGGAATACTACATTCAGGAAGTTATTACACTAGTTGGTAAGCTGGTGCACAATTCAAAAAATCATGGAAATAGCTCTGATGATTAGTGACCACACACAGAAAAATCAACAGTTCTACTGAGCACAGAACTGTCACAGCTTCTCCAAAAGATTATTTCCAACCATCCAGTTTCCAAAATGATGGCCATGGTGGTAAAGTAAACAGGGCAGGACAGACTTTCAAACTCTAACAAAAAGTCTCCCAATCAAGCTAAGAGATACAATCTTTCTAATATGTCCTAATTCTGTCCTGGGGCCTCCTCCAGTGAGCTGTACCTGGTACATATCATGTAAGAGGCATCTGCTGCATTCCTCATAAGGTGCCTATGCCATGTCAGCTGATTCCTCTTGACAAACAAGAGTAATTGCTGCACTCTGGCCTCTTTCTGGATTGTCAGTATCTTGAATCTAGCACAGAGATTGAGTCCAGTCACTCTGTGAAGGAACGTAAAATGTGCTCCTTGCACCTTCAGTTTAATCATGATGAGGACTGAGGACACAGACTGACTGGCAAACTGAAAGCTTCATTCTATTACTCAGCTCTTGTTTTACCCCTGCAGTCTGGTACAGCACATGCAGAACTGCTGCCACTGCACCCATTCACTGATCAAGTTCCCAGTCCTCTCTACCTTCAATCTTGAACAAGACCCCAAGGTACTTAAACCTTCCATTCAAGGTACTTGCTTCCACCCACCTTCAAAGGGCACTATATTATTTTGGGATAAAGAACAATGAATTCTGATTTGGAAGTGAGGTGCTAATTTACATCCTAGCTGCTTCACACTCACCAATGAATCCCTTCAGCAAATGCTGGAGATTACAAACACTTGAGGTTAATAGGACATCATCATCTTCAAACAATAAAGATCCCACTTTCATGTCCCCACACTGGATTATCTCCAGACCTTCACTGCATTGTGATATCCTGTGTATGAAAATAAAACACAGAAGAAGAGAAAACACACCCTTGGTGGAGTTCTACATTCATCTTTGAATGTACTCAAGTTAATGCTAAGACTGCAGAAACAAATATAACTTTGCAAATACAAATGACACACAGCAACTGGCTCTGGAACCTTGTCCTGTTGCAGCACATTCCACATTCCATGGTACGTGGTAATACATCTTCTCCACATCAATACAAGTAAGTAATACTGTCAAACTTGCAAAATGACTTTAATGTCTGAGCAAGATCCAAGGAGGTGATTCACTCTTTTATGGGCAGGATGGAATCGCATTTCTTCTCCTGAATCACAGGCTTGAATACTGGATGAAGTTTCTTTTTCAGATACTTGACATGTTCTTTCCCAAGGACACTGAGGAGTGTGGCCCCTAAATTACTGAAACACACCACTCTTATTCCTCTTCCTGAAAATGAAGCACACTATCCCAGTTTGTTCATCCAGATATAATCTCTCAAATGTCCAAGAAAGTCTGAAAAATGCATAAACCACAATACCCCAACAATGCACAGCACCTTCAACATTTCCAATTGGATCTCATGCAATCCCAAAACCACGTCATAGTGGAAATGTTTAACTACCTCACTGACCTAATGGATGCTGTTCTACCACTTGCTTCTGGCACTCTCTCTTCAGAGAATGAACAACCACTGGACTTATGGGTTCCTCTAAGTGTTCCTTCCTCCTCTCAACAATACATCTCATCAGTGTCTGCATTTCTCCATGCCTGCTGAGAAGAGCCTGGGTAATATACCTCCGACTCACAAAATGGGTTGCAAGTACTTTTTTTGAGTTCATCTGAGTCATTCTTCATAGTCTAGCCAACATCCTTCAACACCTGGGCCTTACATTTGATGCTGCTTGGTTTGTCAGTACGTTTCACTCAAATCCAAAGATCCTGTACTATGACTGGACTTATGGCCGCTTTCCTAATTTCTGGTGTTTGCCAAAAGGTCCTAGGATTACTGCCATGAGATGTGCTAATCACCTTTTGGACACAGCTCTTTTTGTTGCTTTAACTACTCAGTCCTGAGCAGGGTTGGCCTTTTGGTTACTCATCCTATCATTCATTCAGACCCCAAGCAGTGGGCAGCAAAACAAAAGGAGGTGGAGTTGCAATATATATAAAAAACATACACACCTCTAGGCTGGTCAAACAGTATGATGCACAGGAAATATTCCAGTTGCAGTTAATTGACAAGACCCCTTTTCAAATCATAGCTAGCTACAGTCCTCCTACTCTGACTCAAGACAGCCACTCCACCTATCTGGACCTCTACCCTGATCCTGGGTGACTTTAACTATCCAGCCATAGACTGGAAGAAATACTCATGCCAAAACATAAATCCCCAGAGATTCCTTGATTTCGTCAATACAAATGCCTTGGACCAGTTGGTTGACATCCCCACAAGAGGTGAAAATATCTTGGACTTGGTATTAACCAACATGAGTAAACACTGCAGCATCCCTACAGTGTCATCATCCCTGGAAAGATCCGACCACAAAGCAGTCACTTTTGAAGTCAGCATCTCCCCCCAACCCCCCCCCCCCCCCCAGCTAGGGTCAAACAAAAAAACATCTCCAAAGCTGATTAAAATCTCCTGAGGGAAGGTGTAAACAGCTTTACAGTCCCCTCCCCTCCACAGAAACTGGCACATATGTCCAAACTTACACCAAAGTACTTTATGAGCATTTATATAGCTGTATGGAATCAGGAATACCAGAATGGACGAAATCCTCCTCCTCAAGGAAGAGTAAACCTGTCTGGTGGACATCTACAATAAATAAACTCTATAATAAAAGGAAAAAATTGCTGTCCAGGACCAAGAAGGAGCAGATGCCTAATTGGGAGCAATCTCTCCTTAGCCTGAATAAGCAAATAAGAGCACTAGTGAAATCCTCCAAAGCAAACTTCGAGTCCAAACTGGCCATGTCTAAAGACAATCATAAGGCCTTCTTTACATATAGCCATAATCTCAAGGGAAGCATACAGATCTGCTCAGAACTGGTGGTCAAGGACACCACATACACAAAGGCTGCAGATATAGCCAACCTGCTGGCAGACAGGTTCAGTAAAAACTTCACTCCTCTGTCCACCCATCAGTAAAACAGGACATCCCCAGTACCTGCCCCCTCCCATTATCTCCAGGGAGCAACTCATCATTGCCCCTCAAAGACAAAAAAATATAGCCTCCATGGGACCTGATGACATCCAAGGCTGCATCAGGCAGTCACCTGCAGCACTACTAGGCACCCTATTCAACCAAAGCCTGAGTACCAGCTTCATCCCAGCCGAGTGGAGGACAGCTACTGTTATCCCTCTGCACAAAGGTGGAGCATCCACTGATCCAGGAAATTACAGACCTATCAGCCTAACTAGCCTGATCTGCAAGGCCATGGAGCAGATTATCATGGACCTCATTAACAAGGACACCGTCAACCTCCAGACACTTGAGCCCACACAATTTGGTTTTGTCAAGGGGCAGTCATGCCTGTTAAATCTGGTTGACTTCTTTGAGACAGACACCAAGGCCATAGGTGAGGGGAAGACGGTGCACACTGCCTACCTTGCCCTGGCCAAGGCCTTTGCTACTATTCCCCACTCGGGTATAATAGATGAACTCTCTCAACTAGGCATTGAGCATATGTTATCAGATGAGTAGCAAACTAGCTCACTGATAGAACCTACCTAGTCAAAATAGGGGAAGTCACCTCAAGTAGTAGACCTGTAACAAGCGGTGTACCCCAAGGATCGGTCTTGGGGCCTCTGTTGTTTGGGATATACTTCTCAGAGGGCAGGCCAAATTTAATGGGCTATGGCTGACCAAGTTTGCAGATGACTGCAAGCTGAGTGCTATCATCAATTCTCCTAGTGATGTGGACATCCTCCAAGAGGGTCTCACCCAAAGAAATGACTGGTGCCTGAAACATGGCCTCAAACTGAATGCCAAAAAATGCATCATCCCTTTTGGGGAGAATGACGTCCCCACAAATTATCACACTGATAATAAGGCATTAAGCATGCAATCAGTCGTGAGGGACTTGGGAACCCAGGTTGATAGCAAACTGACTTTTGACCACCATATTGCCTCTGTTGTAAGGAAAGCTTTCTACATGGCCCACCTCATTAGTAAAGGTATCTCATCCAGGGACAAGGTGGTCATAACATCCTTGTATTCTTCCCTTATAAGACCTATTATTGAATACAATGCCCCTTTTGGCATGTATCTCACAAAGCACATGCAACAGCTGGATAGATCACAGAGATTTCTCACCTGGAGAATCTAGGGCCTCAAATATCTACCCTACAGAGATAGGCTAAAAGCCCTGTCCTTCTACTCAGTCTCCTACAGACTCCTCACAGGTGACCTCTGTCTGGCATATAAAGCAATCTCAGACCCCATCCTGATGGGACTGCTGCATATCTGCAAGTCAAGCTCCACTCAACTAACCTGCACATGAGACAATACGACTTGTTAGTGGGGCAGATTTGTGTCCCAGAGACTCCCCTTTTGTGGAATAGACTCCCTCTCCACGTAAAGCAGAGTACCTCATTAAACCTTTTTAAGTGCAACCTGGATAACTGGATGGGGAACAGAAAATACACCCCTGGGATTCCACCTATGTCCCTGTTGGACAGAGGCACAGGGTGCTGACTTGCAACATGGGCTAAATTCTTGGCTAGGCTTGTAAGGGCCTGAGGCCAATAGCCTAGTAACTTTCTATGGACACAACTCTTTTTGCTGCTTTATCTACTCAGGTCCTGAGCAACGTTAGTCCAGAGTCCACATATCCAACCTCCCAAAGATACAGAAAAAGCGCTTCTGGAGGCAGGAGTTGAGCTTATTCCACAAGGAGGCATTACCTAGATGTTTCCATGATAGCCTCATTGCATATTTTGTTTTCCCAGGTCTGGCCAGATTTTAGTTTCCCAAGTATGTCCAGTCATTACCCTGGCCATCTGAGCCAACTTATCATCAGTGATGATCTACTGACAAGTCAACACTTCTCCTGAAATGAACGTTTACAGAATACAGCATAAGGTCTGATGGCATGACTACAAAGCCAAACTTTTGGCTCAAGGTGGCCTGGTATGAAGTACACATATGAACATCCTTGTGATTGAACATCATGTCTGTTATGGGAAATCCATGAGAAGCACAGAAGTAAAAACAAATCACCACACAGGCAAGCTGTCCCTCCCATTCATAACTCTCCAGGTATCTCCATCATTCCCTATTTGAGTACTGAAGACCACTTGGCAGAGCTACAGAATTCAGATATAGTACCTTATCAATCACCACATCCAAGATTCCTCAGCAGAAGTGTAGCAAGGGTGGAACACAGGAGGTAGCATTTCAAGGTGCAAGGGGTTAATGGGGGCAATCAGAAAGTGCAGTGCCTGCTTTCTTTTTACAAAAAAGGATTTCAGCACTTCTTGTCTGGTAATCTGCTATAGCAATATTTTTACTATGGCACAGAATAAATCCTTTTTGTCAGCAAACTGGCTGAAGCACCTGACTAAGAAAGCAAAGACTTTTATTTTTGCACTCTTCAGTGAGGAACGGATCTTGATGGGAAGGTGTCAGACTAAGGTAGTGGACCTTTTTTTTTTGTCTTCAACTGGAAAGCTAATGAGGTGAGGTACCAGATCAGGGACAGGCACCGAGCACTAGATGAGCTGTCTATGGTTGTGTTTCTATGAAGTATGAATACTCTGACTAGCTATGAGGCGAATTTTCCTTTCTATGACTTACACTCGCATTGACGTGATACTCTCATTTACTTTGTTATCGTGAGTCAGAATGCCAAATCAGTACCTTAGTGATAATGCAACTCTTAACATAAAGGAGGACTTCCTTAGCCTCCCTTGAGGTAGACATGTGTCAGAAGGCATCTATCACAGGATTGATGGCTTGCAAGACTAGACTGCTGTGGGATTTCTGGTGCTATGTTTGGACATCTGTAAGTACATACCTTGTGAATGGGGTACAGGAGTCAAGAACAATGCTGCACCAGCATTTTTAAATGGAAAATTTGGTGGATGAGGGAACATGCTACCAAGGAAAGATATTACAGGCTAGGCCACACCTTGTAATAAGAAAACCTGTAGTAAAATTAAAACAGATGTGACACTGATTACTAGTACAGAATGGTTACCTGGTGATCCCAGATTTGTGTCTCTTTCTTTTGATGCCACCCAGGTGGTTTATTAAACTAGAGAGCTTTATATTATTTTCAGGCATGAGCTGGAAATTCTGACTCCTTAAAGCACTTATTCTTAATTACAGAATATCCAAAGGAGGCCTTGGGAATCAGAACCTAACTATGCAGGAAGCACCTCACTCAGCACATTACTTTTACTATATCATGCTGTCACCAATCAATTGTTGTTCCTGCAGTACTAAAAAAATAATTCAAAGAAAGCCATTATCTAATCCAACTTTCACTCTTATTTGCCATTCCAGTTTATTAATTTAGTTCAGAAGTATTCTGCCACAGTACATTTCTTTAGATTATAGTTAATACTGTTTATGAACAATGTAATGTCATCAGCCTGTCAGCTCTGCACCACATATTTGCTCATAAGGAAGGAACAGAAGGTTGCAAGTTTGAATCCCACACCAGTCTTGTAAACAACAACAATAATAATAATAATAATAATAATCATACATTGAATTACACAACAGCAGCACAGAGACATAGTGCATTTGTCCTTCAAATAATAAGCTAAAGTTAAGCATTTAACTACTTTTAGTCAAAGAACACTAAACCAGCATCTCCATCCTTTAAGACCAACATTCTAGACCCATAAAACCACTTATTTGTTTATATTACAAGTAAGTGAACTGGACCCAGAAGTTCTTTTTCAGTCACAAACAGTGATGATAAAACAAAGGTATAAACCCACACAGTTAAGTCTACCAAAATATAAATAGTCAAAAAATATCAATTACACAGTTCTACATAACTCAACTTGAAGATCTACTTCCCTGCCTGAAGACAGCACAGGGTTACTTTCCTGGTTAAAAACTGAAAAAGAACAAACAGCTGCATGACCCTGACCATATAATTAAGAGGGAAAAATAGCCGACACAAATATACACTCATAACACATTAGGACTCAACTGCTTTGCTGTCTGTGGTATTTATTGCTTGCATAGCTATGTATGTGTGTGTGTGTCTGTGCACGTGTGTATATAGCATATAATTAAATGTTTGTAAACTCAAACATGTTTAACACCGGCAGAAGGTGTCAAAACTCATTTGACTGCTCTACCAGTATTAAGTCAGTGCAAGATTTTGCACAGTGCGGATCAAGGAAATTTCCCTTTCCACAATGTCGAACGATCTCAGAGTTGGTATACATAATTAGTGGGGAGTGTTTTGTTGTTTCATTATTTAGGCTTTCAATCTTTTGTGATCGATTTTTAGCCATTTGAGAAATGTGTACTTCGATATTTAGCCGTATATATATATATATATATATATATATATATATATATATATATATATATATATATATATATATATCCATATCCATATATGTGTGTGTGTGTATATACATATATATATATATATATATATATATATATATATATATATATATACATATATATATATATACATATATATATATATATATATATATATATATATATATATATACACACACACACACACATATATATATATATATATATATGTGTGTGTGTGTGTGTGTGTGTGTGTATGCGCGCATGTGTGTATAGATCTTTATACATAGATACACACACGTACACACTTAAATGAGGGATACATTTTTAAGTGCAGGACATATTGCCTACATTGAGGACTACAGCTTTCTATGCCACTTTTAATTTATTCACATTGCACTACTTATCTGTTGGTGTTACTTGTGCTGTCTTGAAGTCTGCTGCAGGATCCCTCTGCAAATGAGCTCTCTGCTGCAGGATCCTTCTATAAATGAGCTCACTCTGCTGCAGGATCCTTCTATAAATGAGCTCACTTTGCTGTAGAATCCCTCTGTAAATGAGCTCTCTGCTGCAGGATCCTTCTATAAATGGGCTCACTCTGCTGCAGGATCCTTCTATAAATGAGCTCACTCTGCTGCAGGATCCTTCTATAAATGAGCTCACTTTGCTGCAGGATCCCTCTTAAATGAGCTCTCTGCTGCAGGATCCTTCTATAAATGAGCTCACTCTGCTGCAGGATCCCTCTGTAAATGAGCTCTCTGCTGCAGGATCCTTCTATAAATGAGCTCACTCTGTTGCAGGATCCTTCTATAATTGAGCTCACTCTGCTGAAGGATCCCTTTGTAAATTATCTCACTCTACTACAGGATTCCTCTTTAAATAAGCTCACTCACTGTAAATTTGAAATACTGGAACTTGACATATTCTACTCATGCATCTTCTTGTCTGTCAGTCCTAGTACACTATATTCCTTTTCGTGCGTAATGGGCACTGATACTCTGAAACTCTTATGCATTGAGAAAAAGCCATAACTAATTACACTTGCATATTATGTTTATAGCAAGCAGAACATTTAATGATAAATTCTTACAGTTGTGAGAACAGTATTTTTATTTTCCCTCAGCCATTTTCCTTCAGACAGGTTTATTAATTTCTAAAAGGGTTGTATTGTTGTATGTGTCTAACAAACAACAACAGAAGATATTTTATATCTGCTTTTTTGTGCATCTCTAAGAAGGTAACTCTACTTAGTGACTGACTGAGTGATGTAACAAAATATGTTTGCTGTGCTGTCTGCCAGATTGGGGTGTAATTACACCACTGAAGGAAGAAAGGTAGCTGAGACCCACTCAAGATCATTTTTGTAAACTCAGCTTTCTTGTCAACGATGCTCTCAGGTTGCATGCGTGCAACCCACAAAAATCATCTCAAAGCACAAAACAGAGACAGGTTCGGGTTACGGGGCTTCTGGTTTTTCATACTCTCCTTGTGTCAGCGGGGTCTTGTGGTTCAACAGTTACAAAATTCAGACATCCAAAGGTTAAAACTTGTTGTGATATAACAGAAAGCAGCGATGCTAACAGGGAAAAGATATGCTGCACTGACATGCCAACATGAATATCACCAGATTTATTTGTTTCCAATAAATGCATTTTGGAGTATTCACTTTCAGTGTTTAATATAGATTTATCAAAACAAATATCTAGTAAAAATCAATTGTGTTTTACTGCAGGTTAATTGTGGCTTTTATTCAACAGGTTTAATTTATCAATGAGGAAAGAAACATTGTACTCCATCCTCTGTAAATCACTGACTTTGTATGAAGTAAATCTGCTGGAAATTCCCACTTACCATTCAGGAAACCACTCTTTCTTCACAGAATACAGTATTCATTTCTTGACAGCATTTTTTTTATCGTACTTTGTAAAAAAAAAAAAAAAAAAAAGCAGTTTTGTAAGAGTACATGTGCAGCATAGAGGCATGGAAAATATTCCCATTCATTGAGCTGCCCTTCATGTTACTAGATTACAATATTAATTTCTGACACAGAAGCCTTCCGTCAGGCAAGGTTTAGCAAATGTTTTCTTGTGACACCTGCATCTTCACACCCCCTTCATCCTTTTGAGTGTAAGAAAACCACAGGCCACCACACTGGCGCCATCCCTGGCTATGTCCAATCAATAAGGCCTGATTTCCTGTCCATTTGCTTAGGTCACAGAAGCAACTCTCATTAATTATTTCTGTTGCTGCTGCCTCAAGTGTGCTTCTGGCATGACAAGTGAAAAATGTTTGACCTTATTTTGTAATTTGTTTGCAGCTATGCAGAGCAGGTCATGTTTGTTCCAAACTGTGGTATAAATATAGAATTTTTTTTTTGCAGGCAGAGGAAAACAAAAACAAAAAACATAACTGAAATAGACTTTCATAACTTCAGAGAATATTCTGCATATACAAACTTACATATATACAGTCAATGAAAATGTAAAATGATATAGCTGAATTTCTGTCAAAACTTAGTCACTGCGTACACAATATTTTCTAAAGCAGATTTGGCCTCAGAGGGAGGAAGACACTTCAGGGCCTCTAGTGCTTTGTTTCCGTGGTAACGGCCTAGGTCAACAGCAGAATTCACACCTTTGCCAGCCTTGATTACTTCATATAACTGTAAGAAACACAAATATTTTTTTAATAATAAGCATGCAAAATGCAATGTACCATTTACACTATTTCCTTTTCAATGCCATGATACATCTACCATGATGCACTCATTTCAATCTAATAACGTTCTTCACTATTTACTACTATTGCCAGATGATTTTTTTCACCATAATATTATTGGAATGACTAACAGACAATGCAGTTGCAGCCTATAAAAATCTAGACTCTGAAATTGACTTTTTTTTCTTTTCATTCATCACAGTTATTTCACATTATCTTTTAGTTGTTAGTAAAGTCCTCCCCAACTACCACCTTATGTACAAAAATAATAAAGAACCATTTCATGATCTTGCCTTTTTTCTGCAGAAGAATAAAACTATGACCACAGTTTGCATAAAGACTGCACCAAAGACTACCACGGATTGGTTATACAATAAGAGGGATGGGTTTATAATCTGGAACAGGAGATCTACAGGGAGTGAGAACACAGTGGCTGACACTCTTATAAGTGTGGAAAGAACATATTCTGGAAAACTAGACCTTTCCCCTTTGCACTACTATTTTAAGCATTTTCCTTTGTCTAGTGTCTGTGAGAAACTTTGAAAGTGCAATGAAACATTGTGTTTGGTACAAACAATGTCTTGCTCTAACTGCCATTGTTGCTAATATTGGTAGCATTCTTTTCTTCTAAAACTTTTTTACTTCTGTTACGAGGAAACCTAGACAACATCTGTGATGTGTAAAGACTAGCTTAGAAATCAGTTTAGCTCGGAACGCTTACCACATTTGACTCTCTTTTAATCACAGCAACTGCCTGCAGATTTTAGTCTGGGCTAAATTTAGACTCTAGACTCACAAGGGAATAAATAGTTCATTCATTCAATATATCCTTTGTTCTTTACTGGCAAGGATTTATTCAAATAATTTCAGATAAAATAATAAACTTATCTTGCTGTATTTAGCAAAACACCAGCTTTTGCCACTAGAAGGCGTGCATTCTTTGCTACAGCTATACATCTTTGCAGGGGACATATTTGAAAACAGCTGGTTGTTTGATGACTTCTTTAGGGAGGGATATATGGATATTATTTCAACATTGCTGTCCCCCTTTACAGCCATGGCCAACATGAAAGGCCCAGTTCTGCGAGGCAGTGAAACTTAGCAGTTACTGCACAAAAATGAATACTAAAAGATCCAACTTTGGAGCACACTAGTTTCAAGCATTTATGTTATGCTGGGAAAGTTGCTTAATTTCCCAGTGCTGCAGACTCATTCAGCTGTGCAAGTCAGTTTAAAGGGACGCAGGATGATAACAAGAGTCTTTCTGCATGTCAGACAAGCAGTTTAGGATGAACAAACTCTTGATGATAAAAGCAAGCAAGCAAACAGCGTACAGTCATTCACAGGAAAGTGGTCTGAATCTCTGTGTCACAGATTGTGGCACTAGGCAATCCAAGTTCCAGCCCTAATATACCCGCTTATGACTTGACTTTAAAGCAGTCATTTGTTATCAAAACAAAAACGTTGCTACTCAAAATGAAATGCTAGACCTTGTCTGGGTTGCCCTGTATTAGCAAAACAGTGTAAAAATCAAATCTTAACAGGTTCTCTGTGATCCTCTAGAAAAATTATCTGCATCCATTTAATGCTGATGAATCTATGCAATCAAAGCTTTTCAGATATCATATTACACTCATAGATATTGTGCATAGCAATCAACTTCCCTGTTCAAGAATTCTGGACAAAGCTAAAAGTAACGGGACAAATGCTCAAAAATCAGGGATATTTTACAGATATCACTCTAATTCACTTAGAAAGCTAATAAAACAAAATGTTTTGCATCACAATGCATTTTCTGAAGCAGTATGAATCTTTCATGTCTGGCATTTTTCAGTGCAATCCCTACTGACTTACCAGAGAAATCAAAACTTTTTACAAGGTATAGGGCACAAATAAAAGGCATAAATCAGGGACTGTTGAGAGCATATTTTATCATCTCACTTTCTTAACAAGAGAATAACATGCACTATATCAAAACATGCCATCTGTATGCCACTAGTTTAAGTACAAATTAAGTGTAAGTACAAAGTTAAAGGTAATGCTGGGAAAGGCAAAATAAACTATTGCACATTAAAACCTATTAGGGATTTGTTTTATTATTTTATTCTACTACATCTTCATTTATTTTCCGATACTGTCTTCTTCCAGATTTCTCTGCAAAGCCAAAATGCAAGTCTTTGTTTACAGTTTGGACACAAGACACAGCCATACGAATTCAAACAAATACATAAAATAAATAAAGCTTCTTGCTGACAGAATCAGATAATATTTTTAAACTTTAGTCAGAGGTAAGCAGTGTGAGATAAATATGTATTTATAACTGTTCATTTGCCACAATGGTATTGTGTCATTTGAACTATAATACTGTTCACCACAATGGTACTGTAGTCCAAATGATATTATTTGGTTGCACTGTTTTACATATTATGGCAACAGCAGAGAGGCACAAGCAATCCACAAGGGCAACTCTTCAGTTCAAAACAGATGGTAGCTCAGGGGGACTGTATAGAATGACTTTTTCAGAGACAGAGGACAGATGTGTGCAAAGCCTCTCTAATGAGGCAGAGGGATAAAAAGTGCAATGGGAGAATTCAAGAACCCATCGGATGGGCTTTAGGTAGTTTTAGTCACAGACAGAGGAATGCAGGCTGATGATGGTAATGAGTGAAAACAGCTTACCTAAGAGGCTGTAAAAAAGGGCAGACTACGTAGGCAAATTGAGCCTTACTATCATGTCTGTGCTTAGATTATTTTGCATTATGTTAACTATTTAGAATCATACTGCCCATTCCATTGATATGGCACTTAAGTTTAACCAGCATATGGGGTGGCTTGCCCTGCAATTGTCCACCACAGCATAAGGGGTAGCTTGCCCTGCAATTGTCCACCAATGTTCCAAAGGCGTCTAAACTATGAGACGACAGCACTTGCACAGTACTTAGTGTATCCACAGAAATTAGACAGAGATACTCCTACAGTAAGTTCTGCTTTAATGGGACTTCATTCATGGCACACCAGTGTCTAGATATGGGTAGAACAGATAAGTGCTGGCAAAAAGTTAAAGGGGAACACTTTTTCAGCAGTGATATCTGTCAGACTCCTCATTCCCTTTCCAAAACTTGTAACTGTTAGATTTTGGTTAAGGGCCATACTCACCAGAGCAGTTGTGAAACGTTGCTCTTTTCCCTAATAAAACTAAAATGGTCTTTTTGTAAAGATTAAACAAAAGAATAAAAGGACTTCATATGTCATAATCACTGTACTCTGTTACATCATTATAAGTACAAATAATTACAAGTCATTAAGTACTAAAGGGTGGGTTGGGGGGTAGTAAGGTAATCTGTTGTAAAGGCCTCTCTCAGACACAGACAAATGCATCAAGTTCATACATATCTGTGCCAACTAACTCTAACAAGGATTCCACCAATATATTGTCTTGAAATAATGAAACAGAGTCCATACAATATATAAAACTACATGGGAGGAGGCAGACTGCCTGTGATGAGAATAAATTAGGAAAAGATGTATTCAAAACAGCCTAGCCAAAGAAGGCCCTAATCCTTGAAGACAATCAAGATAACACAGCCAGATAATGCTCTAATGCTTGAATGCAAAACTATGAACCAAAGGCCAGTTTTTATAACACTGTCTACCACAAATTAGTTTATCAACAAAGCACTCAAGTCAGTACTGATCCCACGGGAAGGTACTCTGACTGCAACAAACATCTCATGGCAAAATACAGTCCAGTGAGCTAACTATATACATAGGATCTCTCTAGCTACTGGCTTCTCTGCTGACACTGGGACAAAGGAGACAAATCAGTGGTCAAACATACAGAGGCCTATTGACAATATGTATCCAGAGTCATAATCATGTGCTTTCTTCTGTTTTTAGCTTACAGGAGAAGAAGCCAGACAACTGAATCTTGGCAGCCATCAGGGGTCTATGGTTAATTGTCAAAAGGGATAACCATCGAATGGCACATCATCGAATGCAAAGCATTGAAACTCCATCCATCAAAAATGCACTTCATTGAATCTGTGAGACGGGGAAAGTAACTAGCTTATTCAGAAAAGACAGAGCCAGCACAAAGTGTGGTATAACAATTTAATATGCTAAAAAATACAATATCATGGGTGAGGGAAAAAAAAAGCCCCAACACCCAAACCAAACCGGTTTTGGCTCAATAGCCATCTTCAGTGAAAAAGAACTGGTTTCGGATCAATAGCCTTCTTCAGTGAAAAAGACAAACAGCATACAAGTGATGGGACAAAAAAGCCCTTAAACATACATACACATATTCAAAACAGCCTCTTACTGGTTAAGTAAAGATGCTCATTTAGGCCAGGAGGAAAAAGCCCCCCCCCCCCCAGTTTAGTAATCCCTTTCCTTTCTTTAACATTTAAAATGGTATGCTAGCCAGATTTATCCCTACACTTCCCCAATATGCAATCAAATATAGTAAATCTAAATAAAGCAGTATTATGCTTGCAAGTGTGTTTAAAGAGAGCATTGGATTGCCTTTTAGTCTTTATGTCACTCACATGTTCCCCAATTCTGAGTTTGAGAGGTCTCGAAGTTTGGCCCACATAAAACGCACAGCATGAACAAGTGGCCAAATATATTACCCAACTTGTGCTGCAATTTGCCAAGAAAGTGATATTAAAGACTGTGGACATATTTTTGCTGGTAAATTCCTTAATTTTGTTCACCCTGTAACAGTGGGAACAATGTCCAATAGGAGGCTGTTTTGAATCTGTGTATGCATATATTGAGGTCTTTTTTGTCCCATCACTTGTATACTGTTTGTCTTTTTCACTGAAGAAGGCTATTGTGCCGAAACCGGTTCTTTTTCACTGAAGATGGCTATTGAGCTGAAACCGGTTTGGTTTGGGTGTTGGGGCCTTTTTTCCCTCACCCATGATATTGTATTTTTGGCATATTAAATTGTTATACCACACTTTGTGCTAGCTCTGTCTTTTTTGAATTTGCTTTTGGACTTTGGAGGAGCATTTGCACTTGCCGTATGTGCAGGTTTGGATTGACTTTGAAAGTAACTAGTTCGCCAACACTTCCCCATCTCACTTTTATATATATATATATATATATATATATATATATATATATATATATATATATATATATGTGTGTGTGTGTGTGTGTGTGTGTATATAGTTGGGGGTGTGGGGAGCTTCAATGATATTGTTTGTGGAACAGGGAAGAGTTGGCCAAGTAGTTACTTTCCTCGTCTCACAGGTTCAATGAAGTGCACTTTTGATGCTTTGCATTCAATGATGTGCTGTTCGATGGTTATTCCTTTCAACGACTAACCATAGACCCGCCATCAAGTCCACTTTAAGAAGGAAAGAGTGCTTAGTGCTTACATAGAAATCTGATCTCTTTGAAATACTTGCGCATGGGTGCGTGCACGCAGACATAGACACAGACACACACACACACAAATCATTCCTCTACATAAACATTTATGGCTTCAATTTTTTTTTTTTTTGCCAAGAGTCATTTACAAAGTTCAGATTCCAGGGGAAGCTGAACTGTCCTTAAATGTCCACATATATAAGGTCCTGTTTATGAACTGCTTGGTCATCTTGTGCTAGGGGAGAAGTCTACTGCTATTTACTATATCATGAAAATAAAGGCTGACTCCTGTACTACAATAATGCAGAAGTTTAGACTCATACTGAAGAGGTCCTGAGTGAGGCCAAACAACCCGATAAGCTAGAAGATAGAAGTTTAGATCCTGTTCCTTGGTTTAAAAGCAGAATATTTTAATTTGGTATTACTTATGATTCAATTTAAGGATATGAGCTGCAACGTGCAACTCTAGCAAGTCCACGTGAAGTATAAAGTTTAATCTTAGACCCAAACCTTAAAAATAGGTTCTGATCCTTGAAAGGAGTAAAAGAAAAGAGGATTAAAAGCAGAAGGCTCCCCTTTTGTGAAATGTTTTTAGATTTGACAGCAGGTGCATTTGAGTCGCCCCAAAACAGCAACATTTACCAAATTATAACCTAGGAAGCTTGTTAGCATCTGAAGAATTGAGAGGGTGCATGAATAAACCCATTCACTTCTGCCCCAGGAAGAACATTTCACTGAGATATTCTCTGGTGTTCTGAATCAGTAAGAACTTGGCAAGCACTACATTTTCCTGATCAAAAAAAGTCTGTCACCAAGATCCTCAGGAGTCAACAGCACTACAGCATTGTGTGTGTATTCATTTCATTTGGGGGTTCTGCAAAGCAGTTTTCTATGCCTAGCATATGGACTTCCACAAGTCAAATCAGAACAACCAAATGAAGTACGAAAATTCCTTGAATAGTCAAGTACCATACTATGGTGAACTTTCAAAAGGTGACAGGATGCATCTCCAGCAGCAGGTGATGTTCCATATCCTTAGAGTATATGTCATCTTCAGTTCCAATGAAAGGATAGGGAGAATGAGTTTCTCCCATTTCTATATGCTATGGGCTAAGAAATCCCACAGGTGTCCCCCTCAAATTTCCAATGAGCATCCAACATGCATTTGCTTTGGAGAAGGTAGGAAAAAAAAAGGCAACCAAATTTGTGATGGGAGGTGCTAGTCCTCCACAAAAGTGGTCCCCTGCAGCCATCTGACTCTTAGAAAATGATAATACAACTTACAATGACTCAGACACACTGACGACATGTAGTGACTAACACACCTGCATATGCATACAAGTTAAATAACTGTACAAATAAAAGCTGCCATAAATCCCAGCAGATGTAGAAAATGTCAGGAACACACCTTATATTGAAGTAAAACTCACGGTGCCATGATGATTAGGTCCTCCTGATACTCAAAAACAGAAAGGCAACAGCATTTAAGACTCTACAACTCCTTCAATTAAAGCAATATTGGTAGGAATAAATGCCTAAAACAATACGTCACAAAATCATGGATCTGCTCCTCTGCCAATCCTAGCTAAACTTATTCACCATATGTCACTCACCACCTTCAACCTAAGTTACACCTCACAACCCTCTCCAGCCTCCTACTCCACTCCTTTCTTTTGTTTTTCCCTCTACCGTACCTCATCCACTTCATCTCTGCAGACCTTTCCTCTACCTCTTTCTTTTTCCTCCCTACTCACCTACGCTACCTGAAGACACCCTACTCTGTGCTCTTCTTATAATCACCTTCTCGCCATCCTTCTTCCTTCTATAACCATAATATGAAGACCATCTTTCACACTAAGACATCACTCAATTTTTCCCTCAATGTCTATAATCATGTAATCTCTAATATCTCTCTTAAATATCTTATTAGAATTGTCTCAGGTCTCGTTTACTGCATACTAATCTATGCACTAAATAATATGAATAACAAGTTTTTCCTTACATATTTTCTCCATCTCATGTTATTTTTCATTGCACTCTACTATGAAACATATGTTCTATGTTTTTCTCATTACAACATTTTTTTCACTCCTATGTTTTGTAATGTAATGTGATGCTTTGGGATTTGAAATATCTGTAATTGATTTTTGAAAGATTGTGATTGTGGAACTTTTCTCCCAGAGCCTTTGCTGAAAATAAGCATTTTCTGTCTCAGTTGGACTTTCTGGTAAACAGATTTCAAATAAATAAGTATTTTCCTAGCTAATAACATACCTATGAACTGAAGTAAGAAGAAATGCTGAATAACCCTGATGGAGTATGCCAAAAGCCATGTGTCCAGGCAGGGAAACAATACAATGTTTCACTTTCACCACCACTGGCGGGCACTTGAAGTATACTTATGGAATGAATAGCAGGCTAAAAAGAAGGTCATTGCACTGAAAGTATTTTGAATTTAAAGCAAATCTTAAGAATCTGTACTTCCGAAATGATTTTACGTGTCATTGGTGTTCATAGTATCTACAATGGATATAAAAAGTTTACACACCCCTGTTAAAATGCCAGGTTTTTCTGATATAAAAAATGAGACCTCAATAAATAATTTCAAAAGTTTTTCCACCTTTAATGTGACCTATGACCTGTACAATTCAATTGAAAAACAAACAAATCTGTTAGGGGAAAAATATAAAAAATAAAAAAGGTACAATAAGCTGGTTGCATAAGTGTGCACACCCTTAAACTAATACTTTGTTGAAGCACCTTTTGATTTAATTACAGCATTCAGTCTTCTTGGGTAGGCGTCTATCAGCATGGCACATCTTGACTTGGTAATATTTGCCCACTCTTCCTCACAAATGTGCTCCAAATCTGTCAGATTACGAGGGCATCTCTTGTGCACAGCCCTCTTCGGGTCACCCCACAGATTTTCTACTAGATTTAGGTCTTGGCTCTGGCTGAGCCATTCCAAAACTTTAATTTTCTTCTGGTGAAGCCATTCTTTTGTTGATTTTGATGTATTCTTGGAGTCATTGTCATGTTGAAAGGTGAAATTTCTCTTCATCTTCAGCTTTCTAGCAGATGCCTGAAGGTTTAGGGCCAAAACTGACTGGTATTTGTAACTGTTCATAATTCCCTCCACCATGACTAAAGCCCCAGTTCCAGATGAAGAAAAGCAACCCCAAAGCATGATACTGCCACCAGCATGCTTCACCATGGGGATGGTGTTCTTTTGGTGATGCGAAGTGTTGTTTTTGTGCCAAATGTACCTTTTCGAATTGTGGCCAAAAAGTTCATTTTTGGTCTCATCGGACCATAATGTATTTTCCCACATGCTTTTGAGAGGCTTGATGTATTGTTTTGCAAATTTTAGCCAGACCTGGATGTTTTCTGTCTAAGATAATGCTTCCATCTTGCAACCCTACCCCACAGCCCGGACATATGGAGAATACGGGAGATTGTTGTCATGTGTAGTACACAACCAGTACTTGCCAGAAATTCCTGCAGCTCCTTCAGGGTTGCTGTAGGTCTGTTGGCATCCTCCATGATTAGTTTTTGTCTCGTCTTTTCATCAATTTTGGAGGGAAGTCCAGTTCTTTGCAATGTCACTGTTGTCCCATATTTTCTCCACTTTTTGATGACAGTCTTCACTGTGTTCCATGGTATATCCAATGCTGTGGAATTTTTTTGTTCCCTTCTCCTGACTGATACCTTTCAACAATGAGATCCCTTTGATGCTTTGTAAGCTCTCTGCGAACCATGGCTTTTGCTGTAGCAGGCAACTGAGTAAATGTCAGGAAAATCCTACTAGGACAGCTGAAGTTTATTTGGTGTTAATCAGAGTATTTTTTATTGATAGGAGGTGTGTAACCAAGAAGACTGAATGCTGTAATTAAATCAAAAGGTGCTTCAACAAAGTATTAGTTTAAGGGTGTGCACACTTATGCAACCAGCTTGTACATTTTTTATGTTTTATATTTTTTCCCTAACAGATTTGTTTGCTTTTCAATTGAATTGTACAGGTTATAGGTCACATTAAAGGTGAGAAACGTTTTGACATGATTTATTATGGTCTCATTTTTATTATCACAAAAACCTGGCATTTTAACAGGGGTGTGTAACCTTTTTATATCCACTATATAACCAAACAGCAACTGAGTAGCAATGATGACTACAGGAATAGCTTGGAGAGTGTCCATCCTGAAATTCATGAATAGACTATGTTGTCTGAAGGCACTCAGATCTGGAACTGGCTAAACCCTTTCACATTTTTTTTTGGAAATGTAGAACAGCCCAAAATAATATCTCAAATCAAATTCCACAGAGGGATATAGGGTCTGTGATCCTTTTCTAAAGAAAATGCTGCCAGTCTGTAAGATCTGGAAACATGAGATAACTTCTCAGTGGAGAGTTTGGTGGGAACATATCAGATTCAAAGACAAATTATGATGAATGACATCTAGCAATTTCTAAGCCCCAACATGGTCTAACAGGATAAATATATGCAAGAAACCTTTCATAATCTTATCATTCAGGAGGGTTAGGCATAAATGCACATAAGAAGCTAAGGTGGTAAGCCTAGGGGTGGCATGGCTGAAAGCACCACTTGCAGGGAGGCATCCTGGAGCTTGCTTTATGGTGGTAATGTTAGCATGCTTCCTGCTGAAGGCTTAAACCCGAAAACAGGCACAAAGGAGGAGTACAATATCATAGAGAAGGTCTTCCTCTACTATTACAAACTTCAGTGAGGTCATGTGCATCCTCAAGAGAGGACCTGAGATACTGCCTAAGTTCCACATACAAGATCAAGCAAGCTCATTTTAACATGTATCCAATCAGCAGTAGTAGCAGCAACAGCATATGTAGCAATGGAATTGCATCTAGTCATAAAGAAACTGACTTTAATGGGCATAAGCAAGAGATTTTCAGCAGGCCTGCAACATGGAGACTTTCCAAACCAAAATGTTTTTAAAGTATGAGACGCAAGTAAAGCCTGAACTGGGCCATGTAATTTGTTTACGTACAGTTATGGTGACAGGTTAAATCTCTATAGAATATTACATTCTTTTTATACAAGAATTAAGGTTTGAATACAAAAGTAAACCAACAGAGTAAACTGCATGTAACATGACTGAGTTTGTAAAACAACTATCGCTACACTTTAGTTCACATTAAGAACACATTTGGTCACATACTACAGGCCAGTTAGAGAAGGTGCTAGCATTTTGCAGTCTATTTCACACTGCCATCCTTAGGCATCCTTTTAATAGTTCTTCTTTATTTGTTGATTAAGTAAGCCCAATAGACACAACTGTCCCTTTTCAGGAGTGATATGGGGGCACTCTCTGGTCAAGTGACTTGCTCAGAGTCACACAGCAGGCAAATGAATACTGACAGAGTCAAACTCCGAACTATAGAAAACAGCTTACAAAGAGCTCATAGCCGTAATCCTCTGTGCTGCCAAGCAACATGTAAATGGGCACTGTGAAAATCATGGTTATTATCAAACTCAGAAAATGTATAAGGGTCTTGAACCTGAATCCTCTACTGTCCTCAAGCAGGCTACCAGAAACATGACTTCTCAGGCCCTCTTTGTAAGCAGGAGTGAACAACAATGCAGTGTGTCCAAAAGCTATGGGGAGACTGCTTAGTTTCTGAGGAGCTATTTCTGCAGAAAAGAAATAATAATAATTTTAACATGCTGCAATCCACAACTGCATCCAGAAAGCAGTGGTCATTGTAAAGGTCCACCAAACTGGGGAAAACTTTATGAATCAAGTCCTTCTAACAGACAGACATTAATGTCGATCGAGACTGTGGCTACTGGCCAGCACTAATGTTCTCTTGGAAGACGGTGATGCAAGTGGAAGGTCCTTAGGGAGCTGGCCTACTCTGAAAGGAGATGGCCGGATGACAGAGAATGGGACACACAGGCCATCCCAAGTGGTAACCTCCTCTGATTGATTCTTATAGTTATCATGCAGTATTTTATATGCCCTACTAATTATCCCTTTTTAAACAGCATCTTCTTGACTAAAAACTTTATCAGATCTGGTCTTTTACTCAGCATTTACATACCCCTTTCTCCTTGCCAGTATTCTGCTATCGATCCCTGTTAGAGAAGGCAGTCTCTAACCTGCAGTCCAAACTTCTGCTCAACCTCATCCTACTCTATTAGCTTTCCCTCCCTAGTTATTTCGTCCCAATACCTTGGTTTCTTTGTTAATTTCCTCCAGTAAATTCCATTCCCCTGTTGCCTATTTTCCATATCACTATTTGAAGTTATCCCTTTTGGTAATATTTCATTTTGCATTTTCATGTTGACTTAGTTCTTAGAATACTTTCTGCTAGTTTATAAATATAATATTCTGCATGGTTGCTGATATTCT
Source organism: Protopterus annectens (assembly GCF_019279795.1). Lineage (NCBI taxonomy): Eukaryota > Metazoa > Chordata > Ceratodontiformes > Protopteridae > Protopterus > Protopterus annectens. Next base: position 1,178,275,496 of record NC_056725.1, on the reverse strand, counting down.
CCTTAAGGACCTACATTCAAAATACCCACCCCCCGGTTTCATCATCATTATCTTTTTCCACTTTGACTTATAATTTTTTGATTAAGATTGCTATAAAGGATCTCCTCAAATCAGGTAATCCTAAACCACCTTATTTATGGGGAAAGTCACATTTCAATTAACTTTCACCCTATTCCCTTCCCAAAGACATTTATTTAACCACATCATCCACATTTCCTTTGGTTGATAAAAATACACCTGATCTGTACATTAAACTAAAGGGACTAAAGACATTTTCATGGCTTGTATCTGACTATCCATGACCATATTCAAGAGCTTCTAGCTTCTCAGATTTTGTATTATCTTTTATTAAGCGTCTTTTGACAGGATCCTTTTAAATCCATAAACCTAAATACCTCATCTTATCATGTCCTCATAAGTATGGGTATTGCTGAAGCAGCTCATGTGTGGCTACATAGTTTTTTCCTACAGCCTTTATTTTATCTTCATTTATTTTATATCCTGAAAAGACCAAAAAATGTCTCCAAAATGATCCACGTCACTGAAATACCCTTTTCTGGATTTATCAAATACAAAATAATATTATATTCAAATAAAGTTAAATTATTTTGATTAACATACCAGTTATTTCCTTGAATTTGTGAGTGTCTTATTTTCTTTGCTAATGGCGATAAATATAAAGCAAATAACAAAGGGGAAAGAGGGCATTCTTCCTTGCTTCCTCTGCTCAAACACAGCTTGTCAGAGAGGAACCGTTCCACCTTAATTATTGCCTCCAACTCTTCAAATATCCTTCGTGTTAACACTTTTATTATATAAGGGAATGCAAATGCTGTCATTACCCAACTTGTAAAGCTCCAGATGACTCTACTGAATGCTTTCTTTGCATCAAGACCCACCAACAATAGTGGTGTTTTCTTACAGTCTTATTTCCCTCTGGATAAACATTATTCTATTAATGTTGTCAAATATTTGCTTCCTCTCCACACAAAGACATTGATCTATACCTATTAATGTTGGCAACACCTTTGCCAGTCTCTTGGCTAGTATAGACATAAACACTTCTACCACAGCTTTCTTTCAAGATGCTGGCACCCCCTTTAAATTGTTGTTAAATAAAACCTTTCAGGTCTTTATCACTTCCTTCATTCTTAACCTGCAGACTTTCAAAGGAATACTTTCTGTTCCTAAACACTTCACAGTTGATAGATTATACACCACAAATTTTACCTCCTTTCTTCCCATCTTAGCTATTAACTGTCAAGCCTCATCTTTCTCTGATATTGGCATAATTAAGTCTTTCATAAATATGTCCATTTGTGCTATTTTCTCCATTCTTCTGCTTTATACAAATTTTCTAATACCTCTACTGGATCTCTGATTATTTTTCTTGTCATAAGCTCCCTATATTTGGCTATAAAACTTTCTACTTTCTGTTGTCTAAATCTCTGTACTAAAAGTTTTTGTGAATTAGAGTTATCAACAATGCTTTTACTATTGCAAATTTCCTTCTGAAAGTTTATTATTTCTTCCAAAATCCTCATAAGCTACACAACAGTAGTATTTGGTGAAATATAAATATATGTTGGTATAATCCAGCTCCCCATCAATAAACTACCACAAAATTAGCATTACTGTCTTTTTTCCTTTTCTACTACTATTGGAGCTTCTCTCATAAATATTACTTCCTTTGTCCCTGATAGTCTGTTAAATGTCCACCCTCAAATCCTTACTTTGTCAAATTCTCATCTCTTATTTTTATCCAAATGTATCTCCTGTAACATTGCTATTCACGCCCCACACATCTTAATATATTTCAATATTCTTTGTTTTTTGTTTATATCTACAAGGCCATTTACATTTAATATTAATACTGATGGAGTAGCCATTATGATAAAAAAGGTATTACTCCCACCCGTTATAGTTCATTTGAATCCACATTTCCAATATTTAGCTTACATGCACAGGGTAATGTATGGCAGGTTGATCTTTTATGTAGTTGCTTCTTCTCTTCACTATCTGAATGCATGTCAGTGGAAACTCACAAAAAAGGTAACAGATTTTCAAAACCCACCCCTTTTAATATACAGCAAACATAGTACAAATCTATGTACATTTTCCAAAAAGAAAGTATACCCTTCCAGATAGTAGCAACTGCTTCAAATCAATGAATGCACCCATAAGCATTACCTATTTGAAAACTAAGGCTAAAGTGCATATTATAGCCTGTGTTCCCACTTGCACTGATTGCTGTGTATTGGCATCTTATCAGTATTTTCCTCCCAGATGTGAAAAACAGTATGCATGCTTAAAGTAAACATTAACTGTTAGTTTAAGAAAAAGTGCACTGGCGGCCATTAAAATAAACTTAATTGTGTACTATAACATTAAATGCATTAAAATACTAGTGCTGCTGGGGTGGCAACTACTTATATAACTTATTCACTTCTCACTGTTTCAAATTTCATTTATTTTTCAGTGAACTCATTGCCAGTGTACTTTAAATGTTAACTGTACTATATTTGCTTCACTCAGAACACATTGTTCAGTCCTCTTGTGATTAACTGTTTTCAGCTGCAAGCTGCATGTCACCAAGTAAAAGCACACGGTAATAGAAGAAAGTTGGAAATATTGCAAATGCAAGAAAGAACCTTGATATATTTCACTCAGAATATACTGATTAGAACATTCATGATTAATTGATTGCACCTACAGACTTTTTGTTTCCAAATGAAAACATCTGCTAATGAAAAAAATAACTTTGCAAATGCAGGAAAGAACTACCATTCTTCATGTCTTTAATCATTTTGCTTCAAAAAAAAAGTCTGTAGCTTAAACTAAGGACATCGGACATCCACCTGTATAGATACAATGGAAATTATCTGTTAATTCTACATATATTATCAACTCAATTTTACATTCCCCACCCCAAGCAGCCCAATATACAAGTACTAAATTACCTTTAGCTTGCTTTTTTCCCTAGCCTTTCTTACCTTGTCAGAGTGTAAAGCACAGATTCATCACAACTTAAGAAATAGTACCATCTTACCTTAAAGGAGGCTTGAAAACTGATATATATATATATATATATATATATATATATATATATACATATATATGATATAACAGACTGAAAAAAAAACATATTTACTTCATCATGTCTTGATGTTTCCTACATTTAACACCACATTTGGACTCTATATACTTTTTTATATCTTTAAATGTAATTCCATGGTCTGCCCGCATGGAGTCTGGCATCTTTATTTTTTAGTCTACCTCTAGGTATCCCACAGTGCAGTGTTTGGCCCCCTAAGCTCCTCTCAATGCATTGACATTACATGCGTTTTCACATATACCCTGCTTACTTTAGTCAGTAGGGTTTAATTACCATTTCTTGCTTTTAAATGACTACTTAAAAGACAAACTGGGATAATCACACAGAGCAGTATTCTCGGTGCCTATTTCTTTTTCTTTCTAAAGTAGTCTATTTTCATTCTTTTGTTATGCCTGAGTTGTTATCCTTAAACTCATCTCCCCTCCCCCCTAAGCACCTCCCCTTTGCCTGTCAAAATGGCACAGTTAATTTGAGCTGTTTGCTGCTGTGATTGATGGTTCACAGCAGGAGACGAAGTTCATGTACTGCTGCCTTGTACTATCCACTTACTTACAGTGGGACACTTATTTTTGCTGCACCATAGCCTCTTTCTGTCCTCAAATTTTAATCCTTACTACCTACTAATTGCGGGGCCAGTGCTAGGATTTTGAGGCCCCCAGCAAGTTTCATGTTGGGGGCCCTACCTAGGAGGATGTAAGCTGTGGCCACAGCCCCTTCCCTTTACTTCAGTCCTCAAAGTTTGCTAGAAAACCAAATTGTTTTGAGAGACAGATTACAAATTTCAAGCCAACAGTCTCACAGCCTATACCCCCTACCACTAACCTCTCAGCACAGAAGACTAAGATTAGGGTTTTAAAACACTTGGCTTATGAACTAATAAAGATGTTAGAACAGACTTTGCAGTAGCATGCATTCCATGAACCCACTTTTTTTGTGGGTAACATATCAAAAATACCAGGCCTACAAGAGATCTCAACATTAGGCACAATTCTCACAGCCCCTACCCCTGCTTAATGTCTCAACACATTTCTAGACAAAGCAAAATTAATCACAAGAACAAAGGCACAACAAAGATAGCTTTAAACATTGCTATTAAAAACTTAGAAAGGCATTAGAATAACATGGTATGCATTAGTATGAATTAAAGCATCAGTACATTCTGCAGAATTCTCACAGCCCCTATCTCCCAATGTTTCAGCATAATAATTCTAGATAAAGCCAAAATTAATTGGAGAGCAGAGCTATAACATTAATGATAGTTTTAAACATTTTGTTTTAAACTTATAAAGACAATATAACAAGTTTTGCATTAGTGTGCATTACAATAAATCCTGTACATGCTATATTCTCACAGGCCCCACCCCAATCCTTCAACACAAGAATTCTGGACTAAGCATGAAAGCATAGGACAAAAGCTAAACATCAGGGAAAACCTTTAAAAATGCTTATAAAAATGACTGAATGTTTTTTTTTTCATAACTTGGTATATTACTTTGCCTCAGTCCTCAACATTTTGCTACAAAACCAAATTGTTTTGAGGGATTGACCACAAATTTATTTATTTTGTTTACTGGGAAAGTCTGACTGGACACATCCTTTTTCAGCAGAGGCCCGGGGAGGAAAGCTCCACATTAAACATAAAGTAATACATTTAATAGTACTATACATAGGACAGTATGTTAACAAACTCTCTAAGACACCATTTGAATAACAGTTATAGTTAAAAGCCAACTAGTAGATTAGATTAACGAGAATAACTAAAACATGATGGGTATTAAGCAACAACCCAAACAACAAAAACATTGAACAATAATTAGAGAAAGTGTGTATCCATATACAGTTCCATGTACATATATGAAATTATCAATGTTACATTCTGTACCTGGGTATAGTATGAAAAGAATTGAAATGTCTAAATCTGGTGTGATATTTGTTGCGTTGAGGCAGAGTATCGTATAATGTTAGAGTAAAGAGATTTATATTAGCATAGTCTGAGGGTGAGGCAGAGGTAGCAGCCACAGTAATAGCATAGTCATAGGTAAAGATTAAGGAAAGATTAGTCAGGGGTAGAGCATGGGCACAGCCATTTATTGTGTAAGTGTTTTTTAGTGTTGTTTTAAACTGGGCTAGTGATGTGGCTGATGTCATATTGTCTGGGAGTGCGTTCCAGATCTTACCTATAGAATTTGAGAAAAGAGAAGCTCCTGCCTGATTTTTGGCTATATTAATTTTTATATGGTGTTTCTTAGTGTAGCGTATTGTTCTGTTTGTAGTATGAGGCTGAAATAATGTTTGTAGGGCTGGTGTTTTTTCAGGTTCATTAAGGATTTTATGGGCCATGGTTAACTGGGGGTAGTGAAGGAGGTGGGGGAGCTCTAGCCAGTTGAGTGTTTTAAGTGCTATACAATGATGAGCTCTAGCCGATAAGTTTGTAGCATATCTGGCTCTTGTTGTAACAAGATTCAAGTTTTGCTAGCTCTGATTTTTTAGATTTATAAACATGGGAGCAGCACATAGAAGAGTAGAGATTAAGTAAGACTGGGCAATGGCAGCTTTAGTATTTTTAGTGATGTAATGCATATTCCTATACAATGTTCCAAGTTTTTTGTGTACTTTTTTTACTGTTAGGGAAATGTGAGCATAAATATCAGTTTCAACACCTAATTATTTTGCATGTGGTGATGGTGAGATTATTGTTTTATTTTCTGATACAATACTGAAAGTATTAGTGGGTGAGACTGATTTGGTGGATTGGAAAATCACAAGTTTGGTTTTGTTGGGGTTTAAAATAAGTCTAGAGTTTGTAATCCAGGTCTCTACCGTTAGGAAGAATTGCGGTGTTAAATGATGAAGTTCTTGGATAGAGGAAGCAGCACACCTCACTGTTGAATCATCTGCATATTAGATGAAAGAAGCTTCTGGGGTTGCGATATGGAGATTATTTGTAAATATTGAAAAAAGCAGTGGTCCTAAGATTGAGCCTTGAGGGACACCTAAAGTCACTGGTCGAAGGGGTGATAAAGTCTGTTTCCATGAGACTGCCTGCTGTCGTCCAGTAGGATAAACCTGGAACCAGGCAAGGGAAGACTGTTAGAAATGTAGTTCAGAAAGTATGTTTAGAAGTTTACTATGAGATACCATATCAAAGGCTTTTGATAGGTCGAGGATGATAGGCGATACATAATTATTGTTGTTCCTGTGATAGTTAACAGTATTGGTGAAGGACACTAGAGCAGTGGATGTACTATGGAATGACTGAAAAGCTGTGCTGAGTATTGGTTAGAAGTTTGTTAGTATGTAGGTAGTCAGTAACTTGCATGTGGATGACCCTCACTAATATTTTGGATAGTGGTGATAAAACAGCAATAGGTTGATGGTTAGAGAGATCTGTGGAAGAGGCACCTTTATGTAGTGGAATAACGTGTGCAGTTTTCCAAATGGGAGGGACTTATTGCTCTGCTATTGATCTATTGATAAGGATTGATACTGGATAAGCTATTTCATCTGCTGTTAGTTTTAGGAATTTGGCAGGTAAATTGTCAGCAGCTAATGTGGTGGGTTATAGTTTTTTAAGCAATTTTCTGATAGTGTCTGTAGCTAAGGGCTACAGGGAGAAGCTGGAATTACTACTGAAAGAGGCAGTGATAGATGGGCTAGGTAAGGGGGTTGGTTTTTGGACAATGTTAGGATAGTTTCTGTAAAGTAATTATTAAATTGTGTGGCAATATCGACAGTATAATTTGTAGTGGTGGGAGAGGGTATGCTGACTTTGCCTGGTAGAAATATATTATTAATAGCTGACCATAATTTTTGTGGGTTAAGGTGCTTGGATTCTATTTCTGAGTAATAGTTTATTTTGTCCTGTTTAATTTGTTGTTTTGCCTTGTTTCTAAGTTCCCGATGGGTCTGCAGTGTGGTTTGGGATTTAGTTTTAGTCCAATTTGTCCAGGCATTGTCTCTAGTTTTAAGTAGTGATAATGTTTCTTTTGTTAACCATGGTGCATAGTTTGATTTCACACGTACGTTTCTGATAGCTGCCTGAGAATTTAATATAGACAGGAAGGTAGAGTTAAAGTAGTCACTAGCCTCCTGCAGAGGCAAATGTTTTAGTAGTGTCCAGTTGTAGTGTTTGAGTATATCTATAAGGTTGTTGGGGTTCAGTTGTTTCCTCTTCCTTCTTTGTTTAAATGTAGTTTGGTTAGTTGGGTTAGCTTGTTTCCTAAGTATATAGGCTGGGCAGTGGTCACTGAGACTGTAGGAGTATAGAACTGGTCTATTTGTTAATATCCAGTCTAAGGCAGAGTATGTGTTGGCTGGCTTATTAATCATAGTGGGGGGCGTGGATGTGTTGAGTGAAACCGTGCAGGTTGATACAATTTTTGGGGTTTGGGGAGTTGCGGTCTAGCCAGTCTACACTGAAGTCTCCCATAACAATTGTTTCTTGAGGTTGTTTTGTATTACTTCAGTGAAGCATATTTTCTAATGCATGAATATTATCACCTGGAGGCATATAGATGCCTATTATGTATATGTGCTTTTTGGGGTTAAGGTTTAGTTTAGCATATAGTACCTCTGCATTGTTAAAGTTTATGGCTTTTTCATCTAAAGTCTCTATAGAGAAGTAGCTTTTAAAGAGCAGTGCAATGCCTCCTCCTCTTTTGCCAATTCTGTCTGTACATTTAATATTATACCCTGGTGGGAAAATTTCAATGCTGGGGGTGATGGGTTTGAACCAGGTTTCAGTCAGTAGTACAATATCGTAGGAGTACAGGGAGAGGCTAGCATGTAAATCATGGATTTTGTTGTTGATGCTTCTTATATTAATATTTAAGAATAAAATATCAGATTTGTCCTTGGGAGGAATGTTTGTAGATTGAGGGGGTTAACACTGAATGCCATTTTGTGAGGTTGAGTTGAAAGGTGTATATGTTGGGCCAGGATTTGGGTGAATGTCCCCACAGAGGGTTAATTTGAATGCTGCGTTGACTAGAGTTTTCCACAGTCTGACTATGTGTTTATCATATTTCTGTGAGATGATAGTTAAGTTTGTGTGGGGGATTACGGAAAAATGTGTACATTGCAGTGATGTGCTATTAAAGATGGCGCTACAAGCAAACAGTCTCAGTGCCCATACCCCACCATCAACCACTTACTACAGTAATTCTGGATGAAACCAAAAAGTAAATAAATAAATGAGACAAAGGCGTAACATTAAAGATTTAAAACACTTGGCTTATGAACCAATAAAGATGCTAGTATAACACATTTTGCAGTAGCATGCACTGCTTGAACCAACATGTTTTTTTTTTTATCAAAAAACAGACCAAAAATACCAAATAAACATTTGAACACTGTGCAACATTCTCACAACCCCTTCCATCCTCCTAACCTCTGAGCACAACAATTCTAAATAAAGTCAAAAATAATTACAGAACAAAGGCGGAACATCAGGGATAGTGGTAAACATTGCTATTATAAATTTAGAAAAATATGTAGAACAGGGTTTGCATTAAAATTATATTTGTGCACTCTGCAACATACTCATAGCTCCTAACGATCAACACAACCTTTCAGCACAATTCTGGACAAAGCAAAAAAAAAAAAAAAAAAAAAAAAAACAGGGCAAAGGCCTAACATTATGGATTAAACTTATAAAGATGCTAGAACAGGTCTTGCAGTAGCATGCATTACATAAATTCACATTTTTTATGAGAGAGAGCAAAAATACCAGGCAGACATGAGGGCATTCTACAACATTCTCACAGCCCGTACTCCCCTCCCAACTTCTCAGCATGACAATTCTGGACAAAGCAAAAAATTATCATAGAACAAAGGCGTAGCATAAGAGATAGTTGTAAACAATGCTGTTACAAACTTAAAAAATACTAGAATAACGGGGTTTGCATCAGTCTACATTAAATCAATATCCGCAACATTTCAGTCACTATCCTCCACTACCAACATTTTAGCACAATTCTGGAAAAAGCAAAAGTAAATAAATAAAAAATATGAATAGTCTTATGCAGGACTAAAAGACTAGAACCCGGACATCAATTATCACAGACAAGCCCCCCCCATCTCTCAGCACAAGAATTCTGGACAAAGCTAAAAATAAAACTATTTAAACCAAAGCTCTTCTCCACTACTCAATTTTCCAAGAATTCTTGGAAAAAATATTACATCCTTATTTCCCTATGCCCCCCCCCCCCCAAAAAAAAAAAGTTTTAAAAAGAAGCTTACCTTTTTCTGCAGTAGAAGGTTGCTACTAATTCTCTGCTTATTCTAAATGATTGAAGGTTGACCCCTGCTTGCTACCACACAGACCAGTTCAGCATTACTAAATTTGTCTTTAAAAGGACAATTTTTCAGACCTTTTAAAAATGGCTCTTACAAGGGCAGTTAAAAATGTAGCTTCTTGGCTTGTCCCAATGATTGCTGCTGAAAGACTTTCTTCCTAAGTCCTTATCCTCCACACTCCACCAGTAATCCAATAAATGATGATCTGAAAATCCAAATAGCATAGCAAACTTTTCTCTAGAAAACAGAAAGGAATACTTGCTACATATGTGCCTTTTTAAAGGCAACTGATACAGGAAGTGCTTTGCAAGGACCAATCAGGTCCTTTCTTTGTCACTTCCTTGAAGAAAAACAAAACATGCAACTTGCTTCACTGAAGTGGACCCGATGAAGTACCGCTTTCGGCTAACATCACGGCTTACAGTGAAAGCAATTTAAAAAAAAAAGTTTTGGTGGTGCCACGAATCACCTGATGCTGCCGTACTAACAAGTCTGCCAGAACCAGGCAAGGAGGAAGGAGAAACCCAAAGCCGATTGTGTGCAAGTTGGCTGCATGTTGTTGGTGGGGGCCCCTGTATGCGGGGAGATAACTGGGGCCCCCCCACAGCTGCAGGTTTGGCAGGTGCCTAACACTGGCTATGACTAATTGGCAACACATTGCTTGGCAAACCTTCCAACTTCATTTTTCAGGGATTCCTGAGAAGGAAAATTCTTAATTAATTGTTTCACAATGGCCATTAAAAGAAAATTGTTTTTATATAGTACTGTGATGCACTTGAAATAAGTGTTTTGCATCAACGTGCATTTTCTAAACAATAGTAATGCAAATCTAAACTATCACCTTATTGACTTAACAGTAATCACCATTGATTACCTGACAAGTTATGAGGCACAAGTCAAAAGTAAGATAAAAAAATAATGAGCATCCTGCAAAATCAGGTGCATTTCCGATGTATGGTCTGGGGGCCATTTACCTCTTATTGTACTGTTGTCTGTATTTTCTCCCTGTAATTTGTCTCTTGCAACTGGAGAATTTATCCATTTTGTCTGCAGTAATTTTCTTAAACCAGTAAATCACTGTTAATGCATCTTCTCAGATTTATTTTTCATACATTGTAACTCAGTGTGCAACCCTCCTTCACTGTTTTGTTTCTGATTCCAGTCACTTCAGTTTTTCATTTCTGTTTATAAATCTACTCCACATATTACTATTCATTATGTTTATGTAAATATATTTATTCCCTTCCCTTTTTAATTCCAAAATACCAGCAATGGTGTTTCTAAAAACTCCCATGTCTCTTATTACAATTAAAGTAAAGTTGTTTATTATAAAGACATCCAGGATCATATTCCTGCATCAGACAACAGATGAAAGAACATGCACCAACTAGGCAAATACTGCCTTGCTTATTAGACAGAATGCATTACTTATCCACCTTGAGTGCCTCCTGTATGATGACAGACCCTATCGTCAAGATTGCCATACCTCAGAGAAAAGGGAATATTCTAAGAAATGGCCATCTTAGATGTAGTATATATAAATCCGTTTTTTTTAGTCATTTGGTGTCCACATTTTCAGACTTGCTTTAGCAGGTCCTGGCATTTGAGTGGTTACCTACATTTTACATGTCTAATCCTACATCTGATGGGAATGAAGCTTTACAATTCTCTCATCTATTTACTAGTTCCTCATAGTTGCTAGTCTTCTTCCTGATCACCTCTGTCTCCCAATACCAGTCTCTGTATGAAGTCTGTAGTACTTCTGACTCTTCCAGTTAGTTCCAGGGTATGTTTCCAACGCATAAACATTTACCTTCCGAACAAAGAATATGCTTCACTGGCAATGTTTCACAATGAGTTTTGTTACTGCCAAAAGAAGGAGAAGCAGAGTTCCCTTTTGCTTGCTAACTCACTTCATTTTTTTCTCCTTAGACTGTTAAGCATCCAGGAAAAATATCCCGAAGACAGCTAGATGCCCCTACTTGAATATTACACCTGCCTCTCAAAATTAACTGATTGACGGGATAAACTTGCTTCTCTTCTACCTTGTGTACAGTGAATAATCATTTTCCATAAACACTCTAATCTAATACTTTTCCCTTCTGCCATCGTTTTACCAGGAGTAGCTCTTTCCGCTGGTATGATTGCATCTTTACTAATACAGGTCTTGACTGCTTTCTTATGGCCATATTTTGAGCATACACACAATGTGCACTATCAGTTAACAAATAACACCAGTCCAGTGCCTTATTTGTGCTTTCATAAAACAAGTCTATTCCTTTCAGTTTCTCTGGTACAGCAAAACACTGCAGGATTTCTCTGTGTGCTCTGTCCTCTAACTGTATTTTTGAATAGTTCTTCTTGAGAAACCTCATGTTCAGCCAACCCTTTCTTCATTTCACCCTCTGCTCCTTCTATTTTTCTGGCCTTTTCCTATTTGACTTTATATATTCTTTTAGCGCTTAATTTATTTTAAATACCTCTTTTTGAATTTGATTTATTTTTTCCTCTAAATTATTGGAAGCCATCTGCTGTACAAAAGATGAAACTTGAATTGCCTTCTGATGAATAGCTAAAAAGATTCTTCCCAACCAGAGTTGTATATTCTCATTTTTTGATTGATTTTCTCTTACATTCTCCAAATTATTTCTTTGCAGGCATCCAACCATTGTAATTACTACAGTAACTGATATTTTTTTACCCACGTCGATAACTTTACTGGCTTTTTTCACATTTTTTTCAGTTTTAACAATGAGAGAGCTCGAATCAGCTGCTGATCAGTATGTAAGCTATCTTGGAATTCAACTTCAAGACACCATCTTCTACAGGATCAGGGCTATGCCTCTCCATACCCCCTGACATGGAAGCTTTACCCCACACCTCCAAAGCTCTGAATATGCTGACTGCATATTGCGTTGGTATAACCTTGGAGTTAGTACAATCGGGGTATGCAGTGAATCCCCCACATCAGAGAGTACAGGGAATACAATTTTTTGCAAAAACACTTTTGTAGCAATTTCCTCATTCATACATTATGCAATGATGTAATGGACAGTGGGATAGCAATATAGTGATATCTGGCAGCACATTCAAAAATTATATATATATATATATATATACACACACACACACACACACAAATATACATATATATATATATATATATATATATATATATATATATATATATATATATATATAAAAACAGAAACACATCTATAGTGTCTCTCTCTCTCTCTCTCTCTCTCTCTCTCTCTGTATGTGTGTATGAATCTACTACATTTTGCTGAAGGCACATTTGACTGAAAGTCATATGGTTGAAAAAATTGACTGCAAGTACATTTGACTAAAAAGCCATTTAGTTGAAAACATTCTAAACAACATATATACCACAAAAAGCTTTTTTGCAGGGGTGAAGCCCCTGACAATCCCTTAATTATATATTCCAACTCCAAGGTCGCACATCTGTAGAGAAAAGACAAAACACCACACACAATGAATCAGTGCTGACACATATACACAAACATCTACAAATCTGGGGGTACAACCTGAGAGCGGGCTTCTAAATTATTACCGAAACACCTGCCATGCTCAGAAATAACACCAGAAATGCCATCTCTAGGCTTTCATAGTTTTTGATGAAATGAGAATGTGCCTTCGATGAAACAAACTGCAACCACATATATCTATAGGTCTACCTCTCTCTCTATATATTATACACACACACACATATATATATATATATATATATATATATATATATATGTATACACACACACACACACACACACACACACGGTGGTGCAGCAGTTAGCGTTGTTGCCTCACAGCAAGAGGTTCTTCCGTTCGATTCTCGGCTGGAGCACCTTCTGTGTGGAGTGTGCATGTCCTCCCCGCGGTCGAGTGATGTTAAAGACATGCAGGTAGGTGCGAGCGTGAATGGGTGTGCCTTCTTTGAAGGTTGGTCATTGGATTGGCAACTCGGTACCGTAAAAATCCACTGCCAATCATTAGTGGACCTGAGTTCTGCTGTGGCGACCCCTAACCGGGAAAAGCCGAAAGACATTACTATACATATACATATATACACACACACACACACACACACACACACACACACACACACACACACACACACACACACACACACACACACAATCTATATGTATATATATCTAAATATCTGTATCTCTCTCTCTCCCCCATTTTACATATTTGTATATTACCTAGAAAGGTTTATTTTAAAATTGTGCCAGGTGTTCTTCCCTTTATTTTTTTTTATGAGCCTGGAACTGCTTATACATCCTAATCACTTGTATTCTTCTGTTACAAACGGGCACCTTCTGTCTTAGCTACCAGTAGGGGGGTGGGGTAGTAAAGAATTCCTTTTAAATGCCCAGAGTCAGAGCAATGATATGTTACTGCACAGAAAAGTGAGTATGCTTTTAATGTAGCATCCAATCAATTAATAAAAGTGTCTGTTAACACCACATTACTAGCCTCCATCCACCCTAATGGACAGCCCAACAGAAATGCAACACAACTTCAATAGTTGTAATTATTGTACTGCATTTGCATATCTCTTAAGTTGTATTTTCAAATTAGTCTACCCTAAAATAAATTTCTGCAATTAATCATTTTAGTAACTCTATGCCTCGGAGATTTTGTGTCCATTGTACAATTATTTTGCATGCCTTTATTCTGTTGCTGTTATATTCTTTGCTGTTTTTTATGTCCTTAAACCTATTATGTCCATTGCTACGCCTGCAGTCCTTAGAAGGCTATAATTAAATAAAATGCAACTCACCTGGCTTTGTGGCCTACAGGGATGAAGCTCTGACTTTGATATGAATGACTCAACTTTTACTAGAAGCTCAGGCACTGAAAGACCAAGACAGGCCACTAAAGTTCTGAGATGCAAATAAAATTCTTTGTAAGTATAGAACCTGGGGGAAGCTAAATCATGATCCTGGTTGGACACATACCTCTCAACTGTCCAGATTTTTGCCTTATATATTTTTGGTCTGTTTCTTTAAAAACTGTGGTTTTCTGGCAAATCACTGGCAAACTGTTGAGGAATGAAGTCAGAAAATAATAACAGAAATTTGAGCTTTAGACTTGATATCCTTAATAAAAGTCATGCTAATGCAAAACCCGTTATTCTATGAACTTTCTAAAGTTGCAAGAGCAATATTTAAAAATTGTATATTTTTGGCCTTTGTCCCCCCATTATTTATGGCTTTGCCCAGATTTCTTGTTCAGAGAGGTTGAGAGGTATGGTTGGAGAGACTGTGCTTATGCAAGCAGAGGCCTGCATGACAACAGCGGCAACAGGGGGATGTGGGCTTAACATTCCTAGCTGGTGACTGTAGTCTTCACAGGTATGTATGAAGCGCAAGTGGTAGGGAAGGGCAAAGCAGACTCTTGCAATGACAGAGGTGCTCATGTCAGCTACTAGAGCCAAGGTTCAGGGACTTAGCCATAGAAACTCTTGACAGCTGCCTGTATGATAATTCCTATGGAAGTGAGGGCTGATGGTCTTCAGGAAATGGGGGGGGGGGGATGATATAACACTCAGTAAAATGCTACTTCAGTCCTATTGTCCTCCTGTTAAAATTTTAGTGCCTGTGTATTTTTTTGAGTGGCGGCTTGAGAATCTGAAGCATTCAGTGCCAATATTTTCTATCAGCTACCTGTTGTCCACTATCAACAACCCAAGTTCAGACACACCTGGCGATTCTAATGTAAAAAGATGGGTTTTGAGTCCGTGAAGCAGTTCTGGTCTGAGCTTAGAGCTTGCACTTTGGATACAAAACTGCTGCTTAGAAAAATATAGTAAGATAGGTTGGGATCACGAATGTCCCTGCAACAAATATCATAGCTCCAAGGGAGCTCATTTTATTTGATGAGATATTACAGCCTACATCCAATACTCTGCTGCTAAAGGTATAAAAAGTGTAGGACGTAGGTAATCAGCGAATGCTGCAATGCCTGGATAATGATTTGTAGCATCTGGCCATCCTGGTCCTCTGCTGTACTTCAGTATTGTATCTTTACTCGACACAAATAAAGAAGGGGAAATTAGCCTCTCTAAAGGAGGATGGGAGCACCTGTGTATTGAGAAACTGCTGTTAGGAATATCAGCAAACAGTTGGGGTTCAGACAAGCTACAAATCAAACTCCTGGTAAGCTATGGGAGACATTCAAATGATGGAGTTCAGTAGTCATTATGTCTTTTTGTCCTGAATTTCAAAATGTGAAAGGCTGGCATGTCCAAAATCTCCATTCATTGCCACATTGCTTTCCCCACAATGTGCAAAGACCTTAGATTCAGCTGTGTCACAGACATGCTCTGCTTCCAATACAAACTAGGGCTGGGGGGTTACTATTCCTTATTAAATGCTATTTTAACTATTGTTTTCCTTCAGAAAAACTGCACTCACCAAACAAACCTGTGGTTAGATTTATCGTCAAAATGTTTACTTTAACACAAATGACCCATACCAGATTTATTTATTTATTCCAGTTTGATAACCGGGGAGGTTCACTGGGCTCGGGGAGCCCGTTTTCAGTGAAGGCCCGGGGAGAAAAGCTCCAACAATACATAGTTACATGAATAATTACTAAGAAACTTTGCATTGCTGACAAATAAACAGGTAGCATTCATAAAGAAACAAATAATTACAGTTTTGTTTAGGTGTAAAAGACAGGCAAATGGCATTGTGGCTAGATTTAACAGTATAGTTATTTATACAAAGTACAAATGAGTAAGGTTAGCTAGGTGAGAGGTTAGCCAGGACTAAAAGTGGAGGAGACCTTGAGAGGTACAGGGTGAAGAGTACAGTTGCATTTCCTGTTTGAGTAAAGGTGAGAATGAAGAACAGTTTTAAAGTTTTCGAGGTTATCGCAGGTCCTAAGAGTGGAAGGAAGAGCATTCCATTTTTTTGCTAAGGTGAAGGAAAGCAGAAGCTGACCAGCTGGGCGCTTGGGTTTGTGGATGGTGATTAGGTTTTGGTGGGTAGATCTAAGTGTTCTATGGGGAGTATATGGTTGTAAGATATTGGATAGTGCAGGGCACTTGGTAGGTTGGAATAGTAGACTATAGGCAGTCGTGATTTGGAGAAAGTCAAGTTGGTTATGGAGTTCAAGCCAGTTTAATGAGTGAAGAGAGGAACAGTGATGAGAGGAAGATTTGGCTTTGGTAGCAAATCTGGAGATTTTATTGTAACATATTTCTAGTTTGGAGGATAGTGAGGAGGATAAATTAGTCAGCACAGGGGTGCCATACAGTAGGGAGGGAAGGAGATAAGTAGTGGCGAGAGTTAGTCTGGTAGCAGGAGAGAGGAAGTGATTGTTTCTATAAAGTAGGCCAAGTTTTATGTGGGTTTTCTTTATGTTTAGCTGGACGTGAGTATTAAATTTTAGGTGTTCATCAATGGTTACACCAAGAAGTTTGGC
Source organism: Protopterus annectens (assembly GCF_019279795.1). NCBI lineage: Eukaryota > Metazoa > Chordata > Ceratodontiformes > Protopteridae > Protopterus > Protopterus annectens. Next base: position 1,178,258,626 of record NC_056725.1, on the reverse strand, counting down.
GGAGGGAATGACCTCTAAAATGGAGTTGTTATGGCTAATTATTTGAAATGAGTTTTTAGCAATAGGAGAGGACAGAATATCAGTGATGAGGTGAATCTACCCCCACTGCTATCAATGGCTACACAGAAATTCTAATAAGTACTCTGTAGAGAGACAGCCACAAAAAATGAAATGAGCACTCTTATGGCAGCTCTTATTTTCCTAAGTATTGTTGGGGCTTTCCCGTGTGCCAAAAGGGCTCTTGTAATGACTAAACCTCTGGGCTGCAAAAAAATAAAAAAATCTTTGTGAGTGCATAATGGGGAGAAGAGCAGAGACAGCAGTGCTGCTGCAGAAACCTGGAAGTGCTGGTGACTAAGGAGTTTAATCAAGCCATGGTAGCCATATTATTTTCCATCTACCACAGGACAAGACTAAAAGGGTACTGAATAAAAATAGAAAACAGATAGCCATGAATTTGGCACTGAAAAGATTAAGAAGAAATACTAACACATAAATTCATTATTTATAGATTCAAAGCAATATGATCAATGAAATATAATTCGCTGAGCTACTTTAGAGCATGCAAGGTGAAAGAAACACGCTTAATTTAATGTAGTCAGTATTATATGAACATGTTATTCTACTGAAGAATTACTCTACCTTTGTGTAGTCTGCTGCTTTTCTTTGAAGGTTCACCTTGAGAAAAAAGAAAGAGAGTTACTGAACTGCCAAACACTGCAAACTGCTATTAACAAAAAAGTGGTGCAGCTGAAATCAGTCTGACTCAACTCTCTGCACTATTGCTTCATGCACATCTGTTGCTATGCCTTGTACATTAACTGGACAATAACAAAAGAGTTAAGGAAACATCTGCAACTATATTCAGCTCCAGCCAAATACATGGATAAAGCCCTGACTATGGCCAAGGTGACAAGAGTTCATTGCTTTTTGGCTTTTTGCAAAGATTGAGTAGCACTTCAGACAGCTGATCGGACTGGCAGAGAAGGATAAGCATTTCCATCTCTGGGGAAGGGTGGTGTGGAACAGGTTACAGACAGCCACAATCCTTCGGAGGCAGCATGAAGCTGCAGTGCACATCATGGCAGTGGGCTCTGGGCTCACCGTGCTACTTCCTAGTGGTAGCCTTAATGAGCAACTGTAAGGGAGACTGCAGCTGAAGAGAAAAGACACTATGGAGACATGCTGTTAAGGGATAGCTTATCTACCTGCCCATGGGTTGTTGGGGTTAGGCCACACAAATGGTCTTATTGTCAGAATAATGGAGAGGCCGTAAGCAGCTCTCATGGCTGCCTGCATGATGGTCTCTCTGGACAGACCTGCCCCATAATGTACTGAGGTAATTTCCTAGTATGGAGGAACCAATGGGAAAAGCCCAATTCATGTATATTGGGGGGATTAACTGCTGGCATACGTATGGGCAAAAATCACATAGAAAAAAAATTATCTATAAACACAGTCAAGGACAGGGGTTCTGAAGAAATGGATAACATGTAAGTGCAGTGTTTACCAGCTACCTGTCAAAGATAAGAAGATACATTTGCTAAATTAAATGCTGTTTCATAATTCTGACAATTACCAGTTTTATTTGGGTAAACGGTTATATTTGCTGTGAAACCTCACCAAAATGATAATTGTTGATATGGTGTAAGCAGAATTTTAAAAATAATTACAACTAAGCATATCTAAAAAGAAAAAAATGTAAGGTTATAAGAAATCATTTTGGCCTATGTATAACACACAATAGCTATTAAATTCACAGCATGATTGCAAAATGTGGTTATACTATAAATTACAAGTCATAATACTGGACAATACCAAATTTACAAGGACACTTTTATCACAAGGAAAGTGGAGAGTCAAAATGTTGCCATTTTCAGCTTGTTTTCATAAAGATTCTCTCCACCTAAGCAACCCGGCCAACGTAGTTTGGGCAAAGTAGTGTGATACAGAGAGTCTCAAATTCAGAAACATGGTAAAGCCATACAGAGAAACACTTCATTAGTGATTCATTACCATTACTCTGACTGGAACACTGCACTATCGGACTTAATAGTGCACTGCTACCTGTCCGTGCATTGCAGTAGCATAGTCAAGACACAGACACACACATAGACAGAGACACACACACACACACACACACACACACACACACACACACCACTCATTGACACTGACAAAGAAATCCAAGCATCCATAAAACAAGCCAGCAGATACAAACACTCAGCTGAACACTAGCATGCACAGTCCAACACACACTACAGAGTCAGCTTCCCATACCGACCTACTGTAGTTTTACCAGATAGACAGATACACACACTCATACACACACCCATTCAGATACATTCTTGCTCCTACAGAATGCCCACACACAGTGTTGTAGAACCTTGTCATTGACTATCATAATATGCGGGGAGAGAAAATCCTTACAGATATTCAAGAGGGCATGAGGTATTTGGGAAAAGGATAAGGTATGGATGGAGGGGAGTTAGAATGTTACATGCACTTTAACTGGCAGTTAGAGCAGATAATTAAAGCTATGAGCTGTTAACGAGCTGTTTCAGTGGTCCAAGGTTTGATTCCCTCAGCCTCCATTTACCTACTGTGTGACTTTATGCAGGTCACTTAACAAGGCAGTGTTTTGAGGCAATTGAGAAAATTAAGCTAAGCTCCTCAATGGTCTTCTGGATTGCATGCCTAGTTAACTAGCTATGAACCATTGAAATTAAAAGGGCAGACCAGACAGGCTTATTGTCTCCTTCTGCCATTAAGGAAATACAATGCAACTCCTCCTGATCTACTGTATTGAGCTGAAAAGAGGCGAGACTTATTATGCAATATAGTGAACAGGCTGACATCTGGAGTGTCCCACTTTCAGAACATCCTGACTAATAAGCCTCTGAACTTCTCAGTGCCAAAACAGGCCTACAGCTGCAGTTCAAGCAGTCTACCACAATATACTCAACCCTTGTGATGTGACCAGCTATTAAAGCCCCACTCAACAGCCCATTGCTAGAATGGCATCACGTTTCTTCACAGTGAATGAGTTCAAGACATCCTTCTCAGTTCACAAGTTGCACCACTGCCTCAGCTGTCTGCCTACCACAAACAGTTTATGTGGAACCCCATTTCCTAAGGGGTGCACTTCCCCTAACTAAAGTAGATGAAGTGATATCTCCACTCCACTAGTGAACTGTCCACTGTCAGAACTGCTGGCAAGCTCTGCAGTAGGAAAGATAACGACCCACACTATGTTTTGTGGGAACATTTAGACAATTCTGAGCTGGATGGTAAGGGTCTGACACCACAAAAAAATTCTATGCCGTCTCTGCAGTCACTGTAGTTAATAATACCTCACCATTTACTGCAGCGGCTGCATCGTTAGGCAAGCAGATAGAACTCCAAAGATCATGGCAGTCAAAAGAAGCAGGATGATTTGAAACAAGACACTCTTCTGCATCCACACTCAGGTTATCGAGGATATTACTATTGCAGACCTCTAAGTTGGCATGAATGACTGGCCATGATGAATGTCTAGGTTTGCATCTGTTAAGGCAATCTTCTGAGCAAGAATCACAAAACACTTTCAGCAGTTTATGAACACACCAGAGACTGCAACTACAGCACCACCCGAGACAGGGATGCAAACAAGAAATCCTTTAATGAAGCTACCAGAAGTTAGTCATCCAAGCAGAGAAATATGTGTAATGCCTTTTCTTGCAAAGTCTCCAACTCAATGGCTGCCAATGATATTCTCATGCAGAAACAAAGTTTTTCAATATTCATAATTACTAATTGCTAAAGTAAGAATGATGCACTTCAGTTCATAAGTTCTTTCTATGCTTGCAGCCATGGAAACCATTGAGAAGCTCAGACATTATCTCCAAATACTGGTGGGAAACTAACAATACACCCCATAAAGCAGACTTTATCTACATATCCCCAGTAACAATTTCCAATCATCCATCCTGTCATCAAGATTGATTTTTAAGGTTGCTATGAAAATACTCTGTCTGATAGGCAAACAGTCTCAGTCTACAGGTCTCAAAACCACATACTCCATCTCTCAAGTTCAATCAACCTGCTATACCATGGCAGCAACAAGTAACCTGTTTGGAGGGTTAGGCAGAAAATGAAAGCCTTTCATTTAGCAGCACTGTAGTGATGTTGCGGATGTCACTGTTTATGGAAACACTATCTGCTTTGTAGCCACAGAAGAAATATACATCTTGGCTATGGCATAGAGGACAATGTCATGTTGCTTAATATCCCATATATGCATTGAGTACACTGCTGAAACAGGACCTTGTTCCTAAAGGAAATATTGCTAACAGTTGAAGCCAAACCATCATCTATATACAGCAGCAATGAACACATCAGTGCGTTCAAAATTCCAATGGGTCATTATAAAAAAAGAAAAACTGTGATGAGTATGTTCTCAGTAGGTTTACAGTGTGGGCGTAAACAAGGGTATTCTCCAAATGACAAGATACAAGAAAAGCTGGGAAATAGGCCCCATTAAATAGGTAGTTGAAAGGGATATAAGGGATATAAGTATAAGCCAGAATAGCAATAGAGTAGTTCTTGTTGCCAAGCCTGTCCAATGAGTGGCAGTCCATGTTTCAGGGAAAGGAAGATGGACACTGTGATGTCTTAGATTTCCACTGTTCAGCACAGTGCCTGCCTTAGGGTTTTCTCAACAAAAGTCTGGAAATAAGGGCCTGCCCTGTAAATCTTTGTAAAAGCAATTGCCATCTTAATGAGACAAACAAATTGTAATTAGGATACTTCTAGAGTTCAAAATGCAGGCAGCAGTTCAACCAAGATAATAAACCAAACAACAAAGGAAAAATGTTGAATACAATTTAATAGCACACAGCTCCAAGGATTAAGCGCTTTCGAAAAAACTTCATCAGAATCCTTTAAACACTGAATCATTTAAACACTGAACAGTACCACATATATATATATATCTCACCCTTAATTACACAACCAATACATTATTTCTCTTAATTAAAAACCACACACACTATTTTAAAGCAACACAAAATATTAAATACCCAACATACAAATATAAATTACATTAACACAAATGCCCTATATACTACAACTGGAGAAGTAGCTTTAAACAATATAAGATTTTAATTTAAGCACACTAGCTATAGATATATTATCATTGAAACCTGGGGGAACTGTGGCATTCAATTTCAGTTGCCAACTTAATTCCATGGCTTCCAATTCATCTTCCCACTGTCCCCCTCTAAAGTCCCTCAGAACACATTCCAACACAAAAAAACTAAACAAAAACATGGTTAGTGTTGGTACTAATGTGCTTAGACATTGCATTTTTCATATCTCCCTTCCTAATGTTAAGTCCATGTTCATACAGGCGTTCCCTGAATTTTCTTTTTGTCTTTCCTATATAAAAAATGTTGGCAGTTAAGACATTTCCTCACATATATAACCCCCATAGTATTGCAAGTACAATGAAACTTGGGTCTAAAAATCTTGTAATTGACCTCTACTTGATCACCTTCCAATACCATCCTACACTGGGTACAATGACCACATTTATAAGTACCCCATTTTTTATTTGACGTATTGGGTCCGATATCAATTGTAGGATGTTCATAGAAATGTTTGAGTGTTTTTACCCTTCTAAACACAACATGGGGTCTAAACTCAACTATACTAGACATATCTTTAAACAAGGAGAAAATATTCCAGTATTTATAAATAATTTCTCTGATATTCTTGGCCTCAATACAAAACTGGGTAATAAAGGCCCCTCCCCCAATTTCATTGGGTCCTTATTCTTATTTTTTCCAGGTCCAAATTTCCCTTGGTCCAAATTTAAACTAATAAGAGGCACAAATCCCCCCTTTGTTCTCCTCTCTTTTATATCATTTGCAATTTGAAACACTAAACAACCAGGGTACCCTCTACTCTGAAACATATTCCCCATTTTATCACATTCATAAACAAACTGGTTCCAATCAGAAACCATCCATGCAAGCCAGATAAATTGTCCCTTAACTATCCCAGCTTTCTGATGGAAAGGATGGTTACTACCAAAGGGTAAAATACTATTACTGTAGGTGGGCTTTGGCTATATCATAATTTTGAACAATTTCAACTACTGCGTCTTGGGTATAAGATGTAAAACCCACTTCCACGTAGCGTACGCTGAAGGGAAGGCGTATCCAAAACCACCCACCACCAATAGGAAAGAGGCTTCGTAAGATGTGAGTCAATGGGCGTGTCCTCAGAATCAAGATAATCAGGGTAACCAGTGAAATGGAAGTCCCTTTAGATGGGAACCAAGTGAATGGGCCTCGGAGGTCCAAACGATTAGAAAATCTGAGGAACAGAGGCAACAACACTTTTTCCAACAACAAGAATTTTTACCAAGGGAACTATCGGCAGGGGAAGTATCAGTACAACAGGAATTGGGAGCAGAGGTGAATATGGACTTCTTCCAACTGGCGTCTTTGGGAGCAAATGATTCACAAGGTACTGTGGAAGTGGGTTTTCCTTCTTATACCCAAGACGCCTTAGTTGAAATTGTTCAAAATTATGCTGGGGACTTTAAATGTTACAACTACATTGACTTTAAGTGCAATATCGAGTATGTAAATTTATTAAGTAAGGGCGAATTGTTTGTGCCTGCATCTAGTTTTCGAATTGATAAATTGCTTGTAGATTTAAAACTGTTTCTTAGAAAAATGTGTTTTAAACAAGAAGTTATGTACTCACCATAACATTCGATGTATGTAGTCCATCTCGCATCACATTCTTACCCATGGGTTCAGAGCTGAACCTCGGCTCTGACTCGGCCATACTCTAGCTCGAAGTCTTCAACTGGCTCATGGCTGAGAGGTATCCCATGCTGCAATGCACTTATCCCCAGATCTTGTTTGCTGCAAGCTCACATACAAACACAAACCAACACGCTGAGAGAAAGAACCAACTAAACACATCAAGAAGGAGTGCCGAAAACAGAGACTCGACCTCTAGGTCCACCAGGAAGGAGTAGGTGGGTGGGTTAGTAAGAATGTGAGGCGAGACGGACTACAGACATCGAACATTATGGTGAGTACATAACTTCTTGATGTTATGTAGTCCAATCTCGCCTACTTTCTTACCTGTGGGACAGCATCCCTAGCACCTAAACCTTGGGTGGCTCACTGGAAAATACTCCTGAGCACTGTGGAAGCAAAGGAGGATCTGCCTCTAGATATCAGATCCAATTTGTAGTGACTAAAAAAGGTGTGAGGAGATGCCCAAGTGGCTGCAGCACAAATATCATCCATAGACATCCTAGCCTGAAAGGCAGTAGAAGTAGACACCGAACGTGTAGAATGAGCCTTCACTTTAGAGGGTAATTCCTTGCCATGTGAAGTATAGATGAAGGAAATGCAACTAGAAATCCATCTGGACAGAGTTTCTTTAGCAACTGGAGTCCCGAGTCTATTGTCTGAAAACGAGACAAAGAGTTGATCAGATTTCCTCATATCTTTTGTTCTATGTAAATAGAAACGCAATTGTCTGTGGACATCTAGCTGATGAAACTTAAATTCTGCCCTGTTACAGAATTCAGGGAAAAATACAGGCAGCTCAATGGACTGGTTGAGGTTGACCACCGAAGCAACCTTAGGCATAAAGGAAGGATTAGGTCTTAGTGAAACCCTATCCTTGTGAAATACCAAGTAAGGGGGCCGAACCGATAAAGCTTGGAGTTCAGAGACCCGCCTAGCCGAAGTGATGGCTATCAAAAAGATTTTCTTCAAAGACAAAAGTTTAATGTCACAGGTTGCCATGGGCTCAAAGGGAGGCGAGGTAAGCCACTATAACACAAAATTAAGGTCCCATGGCATTACAGGATTAAATATTGGAGGTCGAAGTAGCATAGTACCTTTCAGAAAGGCCCTACAAAGTCTGTGCACCATTAGCTTGGGTTCGTTAGCAACATGAAAAGTAGAAATGGCTGCCAACTGCACTTTGACAGTTGCCGCAGCTGATCCCTAGCTGAACAGTTGAGAAAGACATTCTAAAACTGATGAAATGGGAGCTGTATAGGGATCAATCTGCCTTTCATGAGCCCAAATGGAGAATCTCTTCCACTTACTGGAATAAATCTTCCTAGTAGAAGGCTTGCGGGAAGAAGACAAAATATGAACTACCTCTGGTGAAAAATCATGAAGCGTGACTAGGGAGGGAATTGGAGCAGCCATGCTGTCAACTTGAGGGTCTGAACGGAGGGGTGGAACTGCCCTGACATATGAGTCAACAGATCTGGCTCTGGGTCCAGAATCCATGGATCATCCATTAGACAAGGGTGGAGAAAAGGAAACCAGATCTGATGAGGCCAGTGTGGTGCAATCAGTATCATTTTGCTTCCCAAGGATTGTGCTTTCTGAATAACCTTCATTATCAGGGGGATTGGAGGGAAGGCACAGAGAAGACCGGAGGGCCAATCGTGAACTAGAGCGTTCCTGGGTGCCTCCTCCTTTGGGGGGATAAGGGTGAAGTAGCTGCTGCATTTGGGATTGAGGGGGCTTGCAAATAGATCACAGCAAGGCTGACCCCATCTGCGGAAAATCCATTCTGCCACTTGTTCGTTCAGGGACCACTCGTGAGGCATCAGAATAGCTCTGCTCAGCCTGTTGGCAATCAAGTTGAGACTTCTCTGGTATGTGCGTTGCCACTAGAAAGCGCCAGGAAGATACTGCCCACTGCCACACTCGAAGTGCCTCTCTGCAAAGGGGATATGACCTGGTTCCTTCCTGTTTGTTCAGATACCATACCACTGACATGTTGTCTGAGTGAATTGCAATTGTCCCGTGAGGAAGAAAGCCTTGAAGTGCTTGCAACGCTAATAGCACTACTCTAATCTCTAAGACATTGATATGCAAATGGATCTCGTGCCTTGGACTGTCCTGCTGAGATAATGCCCCCCCCCCCACCTGATCTGGGAAGCATCCATGGTCACCGTGGCAAGTGGAGAAGGAAGAACGAAAGGCATACCCGAGTTGAGATTGCTGGTCTGAAGCCACCAGTGCAGATCCTGCTTGCACCTGTCTGTAATCAAAATAAGATAGGAGAGCGGGAGATGCTGTAGAGACCATTGGACAAAAAGTAGCCATTGAAGAAGCCTCATGTGTAGTCTTGCAAGAGGAACTAACATAATCATGGCAGCCATGGTTCCTAAAAACTTGAGGACCACTTTTGCCTTGACCTTCTTCATTGGTAGCAAAGCACAGACCTGCTGCTGTAAAACCTGAATTCTCTCTTCTGGTAGGAAAACCCTCATGAGCACTGTGTCTACTTCAGCGCCGATAAAGGTAACATGCTGCAAGGGCAACAAGGCAGACTTTTCTCAATTCAAAGTAATTCCCAGACTTTGGCACAGTGCAATAGTGGCGTCCCTGGTCTGTAGCAATAGATGCCTGGTGGTGGCAGACAGGAGCCAGTCGTCCAGGTATGGAAACACTTGGAATCCCTGACGTCTCAAGTGAGCCGTTACCACTGCCATGCATTTGGCGAACACCCTGGGGGCTGTGGTGAGATCAAAAGGCAGGGTGCGAAACTGAAAATGACTGGCTCCCAGCCGGAAGCGTAGGTGACTTCTGGATACCCTGTCCATTTTGATATGGTAGTAAGCATCCTTGAGGTCGATGGAGCACATCCACACATCTTTTCCTAATAACGGGAGAATTGACTGTAACGTGACCATGCAGAACTTGGACTTCTCTACATGAAGGTTCAGACGGCTGAGATCCAAAATGGGTCTCAGGTCCCCGGTTCTTTTCAGCACCAAAAAGAATCTGGAGTAAGTCCCTAATCCTACTTGGTCTGAGGGGACAGGCTGGATGGCTCCCTTTGACAGCAACTTTTGTACTTCTAAAGTTGCGGAATCCCTTTGACTGGGTGGAACATCTGGGATTCTTTTGTTTGGAGGGGGATAAGAAAGAAGGGGAATACGATAACATCTGGAAATGATTTCCAATACCCACTAGTCTTGGGTGATGTCTCGCCAGGCTTCTGGGTATAGAGAAATGTGAACCCCGACTGGCTCCAGAGATGCACCATTGGGCCTCCCCTCAGGAGCGCTGGTAGGGAGAACCACGAAAGGAATCGTGTTCTCCCTGGTTACGCGGGCCTCCTCTGCCTCTAGGGTGGTGTCTACCTGAATCTCCACCCCCTCCTTTGCCTCTGGAGGGGGAATCTCTCTGTGCGTCGTGAAAAAACCTCTGTGATGTCCTGAACCACATTTTTCCACCCTTCTGGCCCATGGGATAAGGTCTAGAAGGCATCGAAAAATAGACAGCAGACAGGGTTTTCCTTCCTGCTTGCACCTAGTGAGAGTGCTCTTCACCTTGGTTCCAAATAAGGATGAACCGTCAAAGGGGGCGTTGGTAAAGGTAGACTTGAAAGCCTCTGCAAAATTTCACAGGCGCATCCAGGAGTGTCTCCTAAGTGAAACTCCGGAACCCACAGTCCTGCTCGCTCCGTCGGCTGCGTAAGATATCAGCCCCATGGAGGAGTCGGTAATATAATTTAGGGTAGACACCTGAGCATTGACCTTCTGAGCCATTACATCAGAAACGTTACCCTGTAGAGAATCTCCCAGATCTTTTAGGAGATCTCTCTGGAGCCATGTAAAATGCGACAAATAGTTCAGCGACTGCAGTGTAAAGGCCGCTGAAGAGAACACATGCTTCCCATACCTATCCATAGCCCTGGACTCCTTGTTAGGGGGATGGAAAGTAGATGAAGTTTCTGCAAGTTCCCTCTTGGTGGCTGCTGCTACCACCATGGCATCTACTGGAACGTTTTTTATAAGAAATTCTTTATCGGGGGAGCAGACAAAAACTTGTTGGGTCTCCTAGGGATCAGTTCCACAGTGTCTGGAGTTTCTCACACCTTTCAACAAACGAGGTCCAGGAGCTCGTTGAACGGGGGAAAAACCCAAGAGGCAAAGGGTTGGGACCCAAAGGCCTTCAGGAACACTGACTCCTCCTCAGAAGGGGCTTTGGAGGGCCAGTTGCCTCTCTGTCTCAATATTTCCAAGATATCTGAGAAAGAGATATCGTCAGAAGATGACTTGGGGGACCCCTCTGACTCCTCGAGGTCAGTGTCAGACGTGAGAGACTCATCTTGGGAGTCAAAGTGCTTCCTTTAGCACACTCTCTTTCTGGGGGGCTCCTCAGGTAAAAAATCTGGGGAGGCCTCAGAAAGCTGGGTACCACTCATGGAGGTATCCTGAGGCCTTAGGTCTCCGCTGTCTCTAGATAGAGGGTGATCTGAGACTGATATCGGTGCTGGAGGGGGAAGAGTGTCGGTGCCGTAAGATGCAGCTGACGACCTGGCCAGCACACTCCTCATGACCTCGAAAGCTGATCCCCCCGGCTCTGAAGGTCAACTAACCATGGAAGATATGGTAGTAGCCCTCGCAGCCAAGGAGATGAGGTCCGAAGCCAATGTCGGGTCCAAGCTTACCCGAGCCGAAGTGCCAAAAGGAAGGCTCGGAGCTGAAGATCGACCCAAGACCTCCCTCTTGGTTCCGACCGTTGAACTGTGAATCCTAGACCCCGTGGACGGCACCAACTGGGTTGGAGCGGACATGCAAAAAGGGGCTACTGGAACCGACCTAGTAGTGTCTGATGGAACCGACAACTCTGGCTTCGAAGGAAGGTTCAGAGGAGGAACAGCCAAAGATGAAGGGAGGATGGGCTCGGGAGCCGACTGGGACAGAGCTGAAAGCAAATTAGCCAGCACCGATGACTGGAGCAGTTTCCTCACCGTTCTATCGACATCGTCACTGGAAAGGGTCCTGGAGGACCTAGAGGACACGGTCAAGGATCTGGATCTCCCTGCAGAGGGAGACCTGTGAGTCGGAGAAACCAGTCAAAAAACTGGAGACCGGCTCCAAACTGATAAACCTGTCACTGGCTCCAATAAACTGGGAGCCGATGTCGACATCATAGATGCACTGCCTTCTGTTGGCTCCGAAGTCAGTGGAGCCATAGAAGCAACAGTAGTCCTAGTGATTTTCTCTGGCAGCTCTGAAGAAACTGACGGAGTCGGAGAGTGCTTCTTTGAGGATTTTTTGTCTGTTTTTTGTCCGGTTTGGAAGGAGAGGATCTGGAACTAGAAGACCTCTCCAATTCTTCTTCAAAGGAAGGTTTCAACAATCCTTTTAAAATAAGCTTGTTCTTCCTCTCTTGCAGCACACGGGGACTGAAAGTGTGGCAGAACAAGCAGGATTCTTGTAGATGAATAGCGCCCAAGCAATACACGCACACAGAGTGCCCATCCGTCAAAGACATCTTATTATTACATTTGACACACTTTTTAAAGCCCAAAGGCCTGTGTTCTTTAGAATCCTTGGACATGCTGATAGCAAGAACACACACAGGGAAAAACAGTAGGGACACCTTCACCAAAGTAACCAAAAATAACCAAGATAGAGCACGGGAACTAGAGCCTCTCACTTAAATGGCCTAGAGACCGCGGATAACCACAGGGAGGACTAGGTTCTCTAAGTTAAATGGGCCTAGCCCAGGGAATAAGGGCACCAAAAACAGTCACACAACAAAAAAACCCGCTAACAGGTCTGCTACACAAAAAACAGGGGAGGACTAGGTCCTCTAACTGAAACAGGCCTAGCCCATAAACACCAAAGAAGGAAACGGGATACCAAGAAAGGCTCAACAGAACTGGTCACACAACCAGCAGAAGCAAAAACACACACTAGCTACAAAAATAGCTTTTGGAGCTACTATATTGAAATATAAATCTAAAAATTGTACTTGGCCACGGCCAAGAGTGAGACCACGTCCGAGCTGTACTAGTGGCAAACGAGATCTGGGGATAGGTGCGTTGCAGCATGGGATACCTCTTAGCCACGAGCCAATTGAAGACTTCGAGCTAGCATATGGCCGAGTCGGAGACGAGGTTCGGCTCCAAACCCACGGATAAGAATGTAGACGAGATTGGACTACATAACATCTTATGTTTCATGATGAAGTTTATTGTGCAGGGGAAGTGTTAAGGAGAAGAAGCACATTTAATTCCCCTTTACCTCTACCACTCATTACTTTTGAGAAATTAGTAGAGTATGATTTAGAAATTTAAAATTGAATAGTTCATATGTTCATGACAATTTGAGTACCCACAAATCTTTGTTATTGCATGAACTTTCTAATAACAAACAGCTTAGGGTTATGAAATCCGATAAGGGGGGAGGGGTCGTTACCATGGGGAAAGACGATTATATTAATAAAATGTTAGCACACATGTTAATAATAGTGATTTGTATGAAGAAACATCTTTAAGTCTTATTAAATTGGCCTATCAGCGTATAGATTTTTACTTACAAGACATGTTGGCTGAAGAAGAAATAACTTATAATGTTTTTTTTCCAAGTTAAGTACCCAATGGTACCTGTTATTTTTGGGATACCCAAAATTCATAAGTGTATTAATAATCCACCTATGAGGCATATTGTTAGTGCTAGGAAATCTAAGACCCACCCCCTGGGCAAATATGTTGATTTTGTACTTAAAAGTTGTTTGGAACCGTTTGATCATATATGCAAATATTCTTGGGACTTTTTGATAAAAATGAGGAAAGTGGAATTTTCTGAAAAATATATATTTTTGACCAATGATGTGGTAGAATTATATATTGTAATTTCCCACAAAGTAGGGATAGAATGGTTTCATGATTTCCTTTGTGAATGTACAGATCTTGATAATAATACTATAAATGTTTTAGTTCTTTGGACGGAATTAACACTTAGTACAATTTTGTGTATTTAGATGGGCAAGACTTCAGGCAAAAGAAGGGAGTTGCGATGGGGAGGCGGCTTGTGCCCCCATCTTTGCAAATATCATTCTATTACAATGGGAGAGACATATTTTGTTCCCATATTTCCAGGTAAAACCATAGAGTTTATATCTTCGATTTCTGGACATATGCATTGTTTGGAATAGAGCGGTAGAGGAAATTGATAGTTTTGTTAATTTTCTAGATACCTCTACCTCCTTCTTGAAACTTACCCATCAGTGGGATGTAAGTTCCATAAATTATTTGGATGTTACCATTTCTAAGGATGTGGGTAACAAAAGGTGGGTTAGTATGATATATCGGAAGCCCACCTACAGTAACAGTATTTTACACTTTGATAGTAGCCATCTGTTCCATCAGAAAGCTGGGATAGTTAAGGGACAACTTATCCGGCTTGCATGGATGGTTTCTGATTGGAACCAGTTTGTTTATGAATGTGATAAAATGGGGAATATGTTTCAGAGTAGAGGGTGCCCTGGTTGTTTAGTGTTGCAAGTTGCTAATGATATCAAAGAGAGGAGAACAAAGGGGGGATTTGTGCCCCTTATTAGTTGGAATTTGGACCTGTAAAGAATAAGGACCCAATGGAATTGGGGGGGGGCTTTATTACCCAGTTTTGTAATGAGGCCAAGAATATCAGAGACATTATTTATAAATACTGGAATATTTTCTCCTTGTTTAAAGATATGTCTAGTATAGTTGAGTTTAGACCCCGTGTTGTGTTTAGAAGGGGAAAAATACTCAAAAATTTCTTTGAACATCCTACAATTGATATCGGACCCAATACTTCAAATAAAAAAATGGGGTACTTATAAATGTGGTCATTGTACCCAGTGTAGGATGGTATTGGAAGGTGATCAAGTAGAAGTCAATTACAAGATTTTTAGACCCAAGTTTCATTGTACTTACAATACTATGGGGGTTATACATGTGGAGAAATTTCTTAACTGCCAACATTTTTAATATAGGAAAGACAAAAAGAAAATTCAGGGAACGCCTGTATGAACATGGATTTGACACTAGGATGGGAGATATGAAAAATGCAATGGGTAAGCACATTAGTACCAACACTAACCATGTTTTTGTTTTTTTTTTGTGTTGGAATTTGTTCCACGGGACTATAGAGGGGGACCGTGGGAAGATGAATTGGAAGCCAAGGAATTAAGTTGGCAACTGAAATTGAACGCCGCAGTCCCCCCATGTTTCAATGATAATATTTATAGCCAGTGTGCTTAAATTAAAATCTTATATTGTTTAAAGCTACTTCTCCAGTTGTAGTATATAGGGCGTTTGTGTTAATGTAATTTTTATTTGTATGTTGGGTATTTAATGTTTTGTGTTGCTTTAAAATAGTGTGTGTGGTTTTTAATTAAGAGAAATAATGTATTGGTTATGTAATTAAGGGTGGGGTCTATATATATATATATATATATATATGTGATGCTGTTCAGTGTTTAAATGATTCTGATGAAGTTTTTTCGAAAGCGCTTAATCCTTGGAG
The DNA here is from genome assembly GCF_019279795.1 of Protopterus annectens. Taxonomy (NCBI): domain Eukaryota; kingdom Metazoa; phylum Chordata; order Ceratodontiformes; family Protopteridae; genus Protopterus; species Protopterus annectens. The sequence continues at coordinate 1,178,243,271 of NC_056725.1, read as the reverse complement.
CTGTGTGCTATTAAATTTTATTCAACCTTTTTTCTTCATTGTTTGGTTTATTATCCTGGTTGAGCTGCTGCCTGCATTTTGAATCTGGTATTTCCCTGTGGTTTTCAGGATACTTCTAGAGTTATTTATCTATTTATTTTACTTACTGAAGTTTGTTGAGTGGGGTATCGGACTGATCCAAGTAGACCCATTTCAGCCACAGCTTGTGGTAACATAGAGTGAACCTCACCAAGGTGGAATAGGAGAGGTGACACATTTGCAAAGGAATTGCAATGAGGCATAAATACGGATCATAAGTAAGACAGATAAACAATGCAGATGCAAAGGCAATAGGTGGAGGTGTGAAAGAGGTGTAGCTGAAATGCAGACAATGGACAATTTAATATGTGATGGCGTAATGGTTAAGGTGCTTACCTTAGAAACACAAGGCCCAGGGCTTGATTCTGACATGGGATAATTGGCTAGGCTTAAAATGGCCCATAAAGGCAGTTAGCCTAGTACTAACCTATGAATCTATGAATCTATGTAAGATGGAGACACTACATGGGTGCAGAGCAGTAAAGAAAGGTAATTTAAGGCATAACTTACTAATATATAATATGAAGAGTTATTGATGTTTAGATAATCCACATTGTTAGTTAATCCAAAGTAGCAGCAATGTTAGGTAGTGTAAATGGTGTGTGTGTGTACAGCAAAATTCCTAACTGTGCTGGAAGCAGGTCTAAAAAGCTGTAGTGGAGGTGTGAGTTTGGAGTTTCAGCCCATATTCTTCTGGTGAGGGGCTAGAAGATACGTTTACTTTTGTTTGCTGTTCAGCATGGTAGTAAATTGATTTTGGAGATTACTTGTTTCTACTGGGGTAGTATACTAATTTTGGAGGGGAGTTGTTTCAAAGTTTGGTCACAGGAAGATGCATTCACAGTTTTAAATGTGGTGACATCATCCATTCTCTTAATAGTTTACCCATCATTTGGTCATTTCCTGAACCACCTATTCTATTTCTTATTAATGAATTACTGGTTTAGTTTTTCAACTCAGTAATATAAACTTATCCAGTCTCCACATGATCTTGTGTCTGTACAATGGACAAATAGCACATAAATGGCAAGCTGTTTTTAGGTTCACAATAAATTTTTAATTTTTCTAACTGCCATTATTTAGTCCTTCCCCCCTACAAGACCAGTAAAATAACTTCAGGACTTTTTCCCCTGTCACATACAGGAATTTTGCATACTGCACCTTTGCAAGCTTTTCAGTCTTGCCACTTACAATGGAGACTATATCAAATTTCTGGATATAATGAGTTTTCTGTTAAACTTGAAAGTGACCTTAAACTGAGGCCCATCTGCATGAGTTGGTGGTAACTCAGGTGGATGTAAGAGAGTCCACGGCACCTACTGAAAAGAGTAGTGGCCCTTTATTTATACAAAAAAAAATTACAAAATATTTACATATTACAAATTTGCAAATATACAATTTTTCATTTCAAATTTTTATCCTTATTAGACATCCACTCCCTTTTCCATAGCCACCATCTGATTTTACTCAATATTGCTGCCAAACCCATTTTCTATTAACAAAATTAACTTATCCTTTCATTACATATAATCCATAACATAAAACAATTTATCTATTCTTTCAACATATTCTGAACTTATATTCTTATAATAAATGAAAAAGGTGGAAAAAGTGCCTCAATTCAAACCAATAACCAAAAAATAAGGCACTGGAAGGTTCACCAGATAAAACCACAAACTTTATTAGATACAAACTATGAGAACACAACAAAACGAATGCCTTAACGGAATCACCGTGTTTTCGTCAGTACTGCCATTTTTATATAGTCCTTGATTAATCAGTTAACAAAAATCCCAAGTTTAAATCCACAGTACAACATTGTTAGGTGTATGAGAATAAAATCCAGTAGATGGAAAACCTTATTAAAACATTTAGAAAATCCTTAATAATAAGTGCATAATGACAAAAACTGAACTTTGAGTACAAATAAAACTGTAAGGTGCATATAAAAAAAAAATATATATAGATATATATATATATATATATATATATATACATACACACATATATATATATATATATATATATATATATATATATATATATATATAAAATGCATAATGTTAAATGCTGTTGTTGTTTGTCTTTCGGCTTTTTCCCGGTAAGGAGTCGCCACAGCGGAACTCCGGGCGCTAATGATCGGCAGTAAATTTTTACGAAATGCCGAGGTGCCAGCTCGATGCCCAACCTTCAACGAAGGCACGCCCATTTACGCACGCATGTCTTTCGAACGTTACCCAACTGTGGGGAGGACATGCAGACTCCACACAGAAGGCACTCCCAAGCCACGCCGAGAATCGAACGGGAGAACCTCTTGCTGTGAGATAACAACGCATAATGTTAAATATTAGTCATAAAACTGAATGTCTTAAAAGTGACTATACAGTTACATAACATATTGTGTAAAACAGCACCCTCTGCTGGATAAAACCATTATAAATATAAAAGTATGTTTGAACAAAACTACCCATCATTTTCAAAGTTTAGCTGCACTCAACTTCAAAACAGGCTTCAATTAAACCATGTCATTTAAATCAGGGTGTTTGTTAGTTTCCATCACCAACTGCAAGTACAACTCCCTGTATTCCAGACGTGTCTCCCAAGGGCAACCTCTAGGGTCAATAAGCAGCGTCTCGATTACAAAAAAAAAAAAAACCTGCTCCTATACAATTCAAAGTGTGTTTATATAAAGCATTGTTTGTATTCATCTCTCTTATGTAGTATCTGTGCTCATACATTCTCAATTTTAGTTTTCTTTCGGTTTTGCCTATATAAAATGCATTGCATTTGCCACACAAAGCTAAGTAAATGATACCCTGTCTGTTGCAATTAGCAAAACCTATTGTCTTAATGAAACTATTTCTAACTTTCAGATAGTATGTGTCACCAGTTTTGACATAAGGACATTGAGCACAGCTGCCACATTTAAATGTACCCCTCTTGCCAGAACTGCAGTTATTGGCCTTAGATGCACCATTTTCCAAAATATTCTTGATACTACGGCCCTTTCTGTAAATACATCTAAATGGTTTGTCAATGGTTTGTCAAAAATGTACTGCAGATCAAAAGTACTAGCAAATCTACACCATTCATCTTCTATGATGTTTCTGGCCAGCCTGGCTTCCCCATCATAAGTAATAACCAAAGCACCATTGTACATATTATCTGTCTTGACTTCAGGCGGTTCAGTGCTATCAGGATCATGGGTATCACTGCCAAAAATTTGGGCAAACCTAGTTTTTCTAGCTTTAAGTACCACAAAATACATTTCTGTGAGAAACTCTTCCGGGTATCCCTAGCCCTGAACAAATCCATGAGGAACCTACATTCACTAACAAAATCATTGTCACCTGATGTCATCCTGCTGATACGTACAAACTGGCCCTTCGCAACACCCCTCTTCTGATAGTAAGGGTGTGCACTGCTGTAGTGCAAATAGGAATTTGAAAAGGTCACAATGCAGACATTTTCTTTCACATTTCTTTTTATATGGCATGTTCCCTTTCACTGATTATTTTTCTATTACAAGTCTCCACAAAAAATAATGACACTCAGTTTTTTTGTTTTACCATTTTATTTCTTATTTTATAGCTTTAATTTTTCTTCTGCTAGATTTTCCCATGGTTTAACAAAATAATATTGTATCATCATATTCTTATACCATATGTATCTCTCCTCTTCTATTTCATCATTTTTTATTTTCCACACTATTTTAACATTTTATTTCTTCTTTTATAATTTCTTTCTATTTTGCTCCTTTTTAGCATACCCCAAACTTTATTATTACATCTAAACATTCTTGCAACTAATCTTTCATCTTTCTTATTTATCCACATCAATATTTTATATAAAATTAGTCACATACCATATAGTACTGGTTTAATTACTCCAAAACCTCATTCCTCTTTATTTACATGCAAAATTCTTCATTTTACTGGATTCAGTTTATAACCCCCCATGAATGAAAAAAATATCTGCAATAATTATTTTTCAAATACTGTTGGCAACATAAATACACTTGATAAATATGCTATTTTCCCCAATAAAAATGAATTTATCACATGGACATTTTTCCTAAATGATAACCTATATGTTTTTTCTAAAAAAAATATTATTTTAACTATTCTATTATTTTCCCACTGAATCCTACTTATATTCTTATTCCCAAATTTTACACCTAAGACAGAGATTTCATTCATTTTAAAATGTATTCCCACTATCTTAGCCACATTATCTAATCCTTTACTTTTCTCATTTAAAGCAATCACTATTGCTTCTAAACACTCATTTAAACAAAATATTACTTCTTTTATCCATGTCTTGTTTTTTCGAAATTACTATAATATCATCTGCATAAGTTAACAAAACTGTAATTCTTAATCCTTTAGGCATTAAGTACCCCGCCTCCTGCATTTTACAATTTGTTTTACATACAATCACATTCATAATTAAACCAAAGAGTATAGAGGTCATTGGACATACCTGTCTTACACCTCTCCTCATATGTACCTTTGCACTTTAACCATTTACTAGAATTTTTACTTTAGTATTTCTATGGGCAGACATACATAATTTCCTAATTCTCAGTAATATTTTATTCTTTCATTATTACAGATAACATGTCATGTCCTATTGTATCAAATGCCTTATTAAGATCCTCTATTGTAACTTTAGCTTCTTCTATTTAAATAAGCCACAATCTCTCTATTATAAATAATTCTCAACATCCCTTCCCTGTTATGCTATACATACTGTGCTCCATAACTCTTTTCATCTTTGTTTCAAATCTCTTCTGTATTTTCATAAACATCTTTTAATCATTATTGTTCAGTACTATTGGTCTCTAGTTTTTTTTATTATATTTTTGTCTTTTTTTCCAAATAAATGTAAGTATTTCACTACATAATTCTTTATACATGAAACCTTCAATTAATCATTCATTCAAAATCTTTAAAAAAATATTCTTTTGCCATTCTGTTAAATTTTTATTAATTTCATATACTATTCCATCTGGTCCTGCAGCCAAATCTATATCTACTGGTCCTAATATTTTATCCAACTCATATAAAGAAATCTCCTTTTCAAATTCTTTATTTTATTTCTCTGAAAATGTTTTTACTTCCAATATTATTTTCAATGTCTTCTTTTTTCTTTAAACAGTTCTTGTAAATACTCTGCTACAATATTCATAAATTGTTCCTGGGTTCTCTCTATTTCTCCTTTTGCATTTTTCATTTCTCTCATTACACTACTGTCTTCCTTTACTAGTCTACTTAAATATGCAGATACTTCTCTTTTTCATCGTAAGAAATATATTTGAATAATCACTATTAAATCTTCTCTTGATTTCTTCTTTATAAATCTTTTTCTTTACCAAAATACTCTCTATCATTATTTTCTCAATATTCCAATGCATCTTTACATACTCCCCTATTCTTTTGTCTACATTTCTTACAGTTTACTGCCACTGTAAGAAACATTTTTTATATTTTATTTTAAAAATCATCCATCATTCTGACTAATTTTTATATGATGCCTTGTTATATGACTGCTCCATAACTGTGTTATTACTCTCTTTCCTTCTTCATCCCATGTTTATTTATTTCATCCTTTTATTTCTTTGCCAATTTTTATACATTGCTTGTTTTCTTTTATCTCTAGTCATATTGCCAGATGATCAATTATTTTTCTTCACCTATAGTTATACCTTTTGATACTATGAAATAATCTATTTAGGTTCTGTAAGTCCATGATTTTTTATCCCAGAATATTAATTTACCACATCTCATAACTTCTAACATCTTTCTTACATTATTTCCTTTCTGTTTACATTTGCATCTTAAATCACCTGTCACTGCAATATTCATATTTATCGCTACATAATCTAGAATCTGGTGAAATAAACTTTCTTTACAGGTAAAATAAGCATATAATGCTATAATTCTATATACTCATTGTTTCCATTTTAAATCCACAATAATCTTTCTATTCTTACTAATGTTATAGCTAACATTTTTACTGTATTTCTACAAAATATTCATATTCCAAAACACTGATCATTTCCCAAGTTCAAAATTATCTTCCCCAATATTTTTTCTGTTTGTAATCTTTATTCATTGTTAAGACTATTATATCCTCTAGTACAATTACATCTACATCACATTTGTTGCACCATTCCAAAGCCTAGCCTTCTCACTAGGTTCTTAACACTATTCACATTTGTAAAAATCACTCTAAAATGATTACTTTCCCTATTTCTTAACTTTCTAAAAATTATCATTTTATTTCTAATTCAGTCTTTCTTTTTATCTTTTATGCTCATCCCTTTAAATATCTTTTCCTGTCTTCTAACCTTTTACCAACAGAATGCTACTTCCCGTTCACTACTTTTCAATTTATATCTTCATCTCTTATTTGAATACCTTTCTCTGTTTCCTCTTTGTCTTCTTTATCTAATTTTTCTACTTCCACCTCTTCTAATGTTTCCTCTCCTTGTTCTTTTTTTGTCTTTTTCCTTCACTTTCATCATTAGTATTTTCAGTCTTACAATACATCCATAAATGCCCAATTCTGTTACATTTCTAACATTTCAGTTCACATTTTCTTGAATCATAACCAGTTCCCCTCAAATATAACATTTGTTTTTTCCACAGTTATTTATCAGATGCCCCTTTCCACACTCACACACACAAAACATGTTTTGGGTTGTCTGAAGTATTTACCACTCTCTGATTTCCTTCAACATTTACCATACTTGGCTTATATATAATTTTGTCCTTTTCCATCTCTAACACCATATATTACAATCTCATCCACTGGTCCGTAAACCCCTTTTATCATAAACTATGCAATGTCCAACACTTCTTTGCATAAACGTTTCAAATATCCTTTTAAAGTCTCTCTTTCTACTTCTGTTCAAAATTGCACATGAATCTTCTTTTTTTGTTTCCCTGTTAAATGCTTTTATTACATATAAATTTCAAGGATTACAGTGTGTCTTTTCATATTCCCCAGTGAAATTTTCCATTGCATATGCAGTCTCAAATATAATGTCACAAAATATCTCTGTTTATAAGAATAAAAACTCTTACCTTATGGGCTTTTACAACCAAAGGAACCATTAAGTTGTCCCAAACTTCATACCTTTTGAGCTCCTTTTCTTCTTTATTTTGAACGCTCACCACATATGTCTGCTTTACATTCTCTTCTGCCTTTTTTTCTTTTCTGTTACTCCGCTTGCACCTTATTTCACTTTTTCTATGTAGGATTTAATTTCCATTTCACCATCATCCTTCAAAATGGTCCCTGCTGCTTCGTTTTGTATTTATCCAAAATGTCTCACCCAGGAAACATCTCCTTCATTTTCTGGCTTGCTCTGCATCAACATCTCTTTCAACAGATCATCCCTCAACCCTTAGACTGGAGGGATTTTAATAACTCAAAACTTGTTTGTTGATTCCTCTTTTTCAGCTTCAGCTAACAAGTTTTGCTGAAGAAAGACTTCCTCTACAATCTTAGCGGTACTCTTCACAGCATGGCATTCACCTCTGTGCTTTCCTCCATCTTCTCCTCATCATACACCATCCTCCCAGCTGCCACTACACTAGAAAAAGAGCGCACGTGTTGCTAACAGAGTAGGTGAAGTTTCCTTGGGTCTCCTCTGAAAAGAGGATATTAGCCTAGTGAGACTAACTTGGTAAACAAAAGACTAAGTAAATAAATAAACTACCTTACTGTAAGATAACTCTTGGTGGCTGTAGTTGAAACATTCTTTCACTGTGAATTACACTTTAAGACTTCCATACATGAATTCTTGAAGATAGAGCTATTTTGTAGGTTACCCCAGTTTTGTCACCATATAGCCTCTACAGATTTGCAGAAAGCTCAACATATAACATACCCCAGGAATGAGATTCTAGCTACCAAGATGTGTTTGCTTAGAGTGAACTTTTAAAATGAATGTGTACCACATGATAAGCAAACTCCCTGCAGCCAAGCAGTATACCACACACACATGGATCTCTCTCTCTCTCTCTCTATATATATATATATATATATATATATGGATACATACAGCACAATGCTGAACATTAAAATGTTTGAAGACCAAATTATCAGTCCTAAAAGATTAAATGTAAAAAAAAATAATCTTTTATGCATAGGGGCAAGCACCCTTGCACCACTCATACCTCTGCACATTATATATATATATATATATATATATATATGTGTATATATATATATATATATATATATATATATATATATATATATATATATATATATATATATATATATATCCTACAGCAATCTCCAGAACAAATACTGGTACAAAGCTCTCCACTGTCGAACTCTGTATAACTTCTCTGACTTTGCCTCATTGATGCAGCAATACTTCTTACACAAAACTGAATGTCTGAAGTCTGACAAAATAACTATCAAAATTTTTGGCAATCTGAACTTTCAAATAAGTAAATGAAACCTATATATATATATATATATATATATATATATATATACACACACACACACTATCTTCTCCCCCCCTGAAGGCACAAGACTATGCCTTATAAATTACCCTTGAAAATCAGAAAGATATGTCCAGGATACTGATTTTGGGCTCACTAATCAGTTGGAATTTACAAGCTAAAGACACAGCAAACCTCTGCATTCCATAAAGACCCACAACAATATGGCAAGAAATGAGGAGCTAAGGGTTCCGAATTTCACCACTTAGCAAGTACCATTTTCTAATGTATTAATATATTTTAAATAACCTTCTCCAGAGGCTAACAGTACCCTCCAGAGTGGATAAAGATGGTTTTCTTTATGTTTATTTGATGGTCTTAAAATCATTTGCAAACACATCTTTTAAACATTTAAATATATGGACATTTTTTATACATATAAGAAATGTTTTGGTGCTGAAAGTTAACTGTTGCAAAGTATGCCCTATTGTATGGTGGTTCAAGTACACTCTGCTGCCTAACACTTTCTCTCTACAGTACAGTTGTGTAAAATCTTACCATGATGGTAGATGTCCTTGCCTTCACTGCTGCAGTATTCTTAACAGATGGGATTCCCTGCCGTGGAAACCTGAAATTCTGGCCAGTCTACCAAAGGCTACTTGTTGCTTTTAAAAGGTATACCGAACTTCATCTAAACATTGTTTGCATGGGGTATGACACAAAAGGTGACGTTCGGGCCTACCATAATCAGAACTGAATACCCCAATAGGAACACAGTCCAAGAAACCCAAGAGATAACATGTACATTCAGGAAAGCAAAAGACTAAGAGGGATGGAGGGAGGGAGCAAACAGTGCAGCAGTGAAGGCAAGGACATCTACCATTAAGGTAAGATTTTATACAACTGTACTAAGTCCTTACATTCACTGCTGCAGTATTCTTAACAATATGGGAGAGTGCCAAAGCTCAAGAGGAAGCTTGGGAGGAAGAAACAGCAGAAAAGTCCACTAAAAAAACATGAAGAACTGAAATAGCAAAACCAGCCTTAGCTCTAGAGTTACCATCCAACCTGTAGTGCTTGGTAAAGGTATGCACAGAAGCCCAAGTAGCTGCATCAAGAATAAAATTAGTATCTAATGAAAAAAGCAACTGAAGAAGCCAAAGTTCTTGTAGAATGAGCCTTAACTGAAGGAAGGCCCTTGCCATGAAAAGTGTAAGAAAAGGAAATAGCTTTAGAAATCCAAGAAGAAATAGTTTGCTTGGATACAGCAAGTCCCAAAGATCTACGATGAAAAGAAACAAATCACTGAACAGATTTTCTCATCGCCTTAATCTTATCCAAATAAACCCTAAGTTTCTTATGCACATCTAATGTATGCAGCACCCTCTCAGTGTCAAACTGCAGACACAGAAAAAAAGGGGGAAGATTAATAGACTGATTCAGTGATAGCTTATTAACCACCTTAGGCATAAAAAAGGGTCAATGTGCAAGGACACCCTGTCCTCATGAAAGACCAAAAAAAGGAGGACAACTCATAAGGATCTGCAACTCAGAAACTCATCTGGCAGAAGTAAGAGCTAACAAAAGAACAGTCTTCCAGGAACAATGTAGCAAGGTAACTGAAGCAGCATGCTTAAAAGGAGCCTGAGTCAACCTCTGAAAAACAAAATTAAGATCCCAGGGAGGAAGAACATGCTTCCTGGAAGGTCTAATATTAAGGACGTCTTTAAGAAACTGTTTAACCTCAAATCTAGAAGCTAAAGGAGGAGAAAAAGGCAAACAAGCAGGAATAGCTGATAAGTATGCCTTAACAGAAGAATAGGCCAAACCAGTTGAGCAACTCACACAAATAAGAGAGAACTAAAGGAACATCTACAATAAGTGGGTCTAGGTTATGAGACAGACACCAAATAGAAAATCTCTTCCATTTGGATAAGGAGGATTTCCTAGTTGTAGGTTTCCTGGTCTCCTGCAGGACTTGCATCATGTCCTCAGGAAAAAAAGGTGTCTGTGAAGAATCAAAATCATATCACCCACAGTGTCAGTTGAAGCATGGACAGGTGGGGATGGATGAGAGATCACTTGTGTGATTAGATACAACCTGTGAGGTAACTTGTGATGATTGTCCCTGGCTAGCTGCAAATGTAGAGGGAACCAGTTGAGTTGCGGCCAAAAGGGAGTCACCAAGATTTTGGGAGCATCCTGTTGAATCTTGAACAGGACTTTCAGAATGAGAGGAAGGGGATGGAATGCATAAAGAAACATCCCCTTCCAAGAAAATGAGAGGGTGTCCACCTTCCACACCAGAGGACCTGGGACTGTGGCACAAAACACAGAAAGCTGTCTGTTCAGGGGGGGAGGCAAAAAGATACACTTGAAGAGTAACCCACTGGTGGATAATGTCCAGAAACACATCCCTGTGAAGCATCCATTTGTGGGACTGAGTTAAGGACCTGCTCAGAGTGTCTGACACAATGTTCTGTCTGGAAGGGATATAAACTGCCTGAAGAGTCACTTAATACTTGACAGCAAGATCCCATACTAGACGTGCCAACCGGCAAAGAAGATAAGATCTTGTTCCTCCCTGTTTGTTAATAACATCACTGTGGTATTGTCTGTGAACACCTTGAGAGGCTCTGGAGAGAAAAGAGGATAAAGGCTTGAAGAGCCAGCAGAAGAGCTCTCATCTCTGACACAGATGTGCTCCTTCTGTTGATGAGGCAACCACACCCCTGTACTTTTAGGGAACCAAATGTCACCTCCATCCCATGTTTGAAGCATCTGTGAACAATTCCTGAGAGGGAAAAGTGGGATGAAAAGGGATCCTTGGATTCAGAGACAAGTGCTCAATCCACCAGAGACATTCCTGTCTGAGACAAGGAAGAAGAGGAACTACAAAGTCAGGAGGATGTGCATGGTGAAGCCACACTGACTTCAGAAACCACTGAAGCTTTCTCATGTGAAATTTGGCCAGAGACAGCATCAAAATGGTGGATACCATGAAACCCTGAGCTCTCATAAACTCCCTAGTGGTAATAGAAGCCAGATGAACAAATTTTGAAAGAAAGAAATGAGAGTTAAGGCCTTTGGAGGGGGCAGGAATCCAAGCATTAGTAGAATCGGAATCCTGCAACCCAGGAAAAACATGATCCTGAGGAGTCAGAGAAACAAACCACCTAGGGCAAGACACAGCACAAAATGAATAAGGTTTAATACCTATTACAAGGCAAAAATAAAAAGATAAGTGCTTTCATCCACAGGAATTAGGACTTCATCAGATAATTAATCATTTAAAAAAAATAATCAGCGAAGACTTTTTGAAATTTATAGTGAACCCCACGCTCTGAAGAAGGGAAATGGAAAAATGAAGAATTTGCAAAAGGGTCTCTGGAGAGAACGCCTGAATTAACAGATCATCTAAGTAAGGAAATATTTGGATTCCTCAAAGCTTGCAAAAAAAATCACAAGAGCAAGGCATTTGGTGAACACCCTTGGGAGAGTAGGAAAGGCCACAGAGCAAAGCAGAGAACTGAAAATGCCAAGAAGCAAAAGAGAAACAAAAACTTCCTGAAAAGAGGATGGATCAGAATATTGAGATAAGCATCCCTGAAATCCAGAGACACCATATAGGCCTGAGGAAGCAAAAGAGGAAACAGAATCTGAAGGAACAACATCTGAAAGGAAGACATTTTTAGAAAAGTGTTTAGATGAAACAGGTCTACAATAGGTCTCCAAGTGCCCTATTTTCTGGGCACTAGAAATACTCTGGAGTAGAACCCTTTCCCCCTTTGGGACACAGGCACCTCTTGAATAGTATCCCGAGTCAAGAGATTTTGAAGCACCTCTGGGAAAAAGGGAAGTTGTACCTGAGGAGGCTGATGAATGCCCATAAAAGGAGGACAGGATTTCAACACCATGAAGTACCCCTGACGAATAATCAACAGAACCCAAGAATCCAGAGTGATCTGAACTCAAACAAGAAGAGAAATGCGAAGAGAAAGAACAGAAGATTTAGCCTCATAGTCTGGAAAATCAGAAATAATTTGACAGACCTGAGAAAGAACAGCCAACATATACCTAAACATATGGGTATAAACCTTCTTACCCAAGCTTTCCATAGTTCTGCTATCCTTGTCAGAAGGCAATAACTTGGGCAAAGGAAGCAATTGATATGGCTTATCAGAGGCTACAGACACTACAGAGGGGTCAGCAGCAGGACATTTATATAGGAAAGAACAATCCTTAAGCATCCTATAAAACTTGTCAGGCTTCTTGGGGGCAGGAGGCAGAATAATCAGGTGCATAAGAGGAATTGGAAAAAGCATCCAGAAAAGCAGCCAAAACAGGAGGAATAGCTGCAGGTTTAAGGGATTCCAACTGCAGCAACTAATACTACCACTTATGGATATTAGAGACCTGAGCACAATCCCATTTATAAAAAAATCCATTATCCTAGAGAGTGTGTCCCCAAAGGAAATTCACTCAAAAGGAACATCTGGACTAATAGATTCCTCCTCCTCTGACCCACAGTGAGAAAGAACCTGAGTAGAGTAAGTCAGGGATTCATTATCCAAACCTGACTCATCCTCAGAAGAATCCTTTTTCTCTAGACCTTTTAAGGGGAGTAGAGGACCAAGAAGAAGCAGGAACTGAAACCGCTTGAGGAGGCTTTAAGGACATTAAAGCAGCAAAAAGCCCCTGAGTGAAGGCCTGACACTCACTTTGTGGATCCCTAGGAGCTGAAGAAATATGTTTAACTTTTTGTTTCATTTTTAAGGCATGTGTCTCCTGAAAATCGGCTTTGTACCAAATTGTCCTTTCCTGGTAAACAAAAATGTATTAAATAAATAAATAAGGGAGCGCCCCTCTAGGACAACAGTCAAGAACCGCAGAAGGAACTTCTTCCTCAACCAGAAACTGAAGAACTCCCCTAGGTCCCTCAGAAAAATCAGCCATGGTTCCCCCTGAACATCTGACACAAATGCCTGCAAAGCCTCTTTGGACGTGCTGCCAGCTTACCCCTTACCAGTCTCCAACATGATCATGGCATAGAAATCTGACACTGCCGGGTGAGCCTCCGGGTTTGTAACAACCTCGGGAGAAACACCTGGCATAGGCTGGACAGCAGAAGATTCTGATTTTACCTTTTTCACCTTTTTCTTCATAAATTCCAATGTCCTGGATCAACTAATCCATAGTCCCACCAAGGGCTCCAATATCCTAGACCTGGTCATTACCAACATGGGAAATTGATGCTCCACACCTATGGTCACCCCCTCGTTAGTCAGGTCTGACCATAAGCTAATCACCCTTAACATCCACATCCCACCCCCACCCCCCAGTAAAAAACTTCTCCAAAGCCAACTTCATGCTACTCAAGTCAGAAGTGACAAATGTCATGACACCCATGCAGACAGGAACTGAAAGTTCAACTGCTGAATCCTACACTAAAGCACTGTACGAGCACATCCACTCATGCATGAATTGTGCCATCCCAAATAGAACCAAGATGCTCTCATCCAAAAAAAGGAAGCCAATCTGGTGGTTTCCTGCTATAAACAAACTTTATAACAAAAGGAAGAAACTGTTGCAGAAAAGAGGAAAATCCCAGGATGCAAAAAACTCCCTTACCAGCCTCAGTAAGAAACTGAGATCCCTCATAAAATCCTCCAAAGCTAGTTACGAAAATAAAATTGCCAAAGATTCCAAAGACAACCACAAAGCATTCTATAACTATGTCAAGAATCTAAATGGCAATGCTCAGACCTGTTCTGAGCTAAAACAGAATGGCATTAAATATACTGATCCCAAAGATATTGCCAATATCCTGGCAGATCGATTCAGTGCCAACTTCACCCCCCTCTCACCCCCTAAATGGCCCATCTCATTACCGGAAGATTGCCAAATTCCAGTAATAACGGCCACACAGGTAAAAAACGTACTCTCCAAAGCTAAGAATACAGCATCCATGGGACCAGATGACATCCCGGGCTGTGTACTACATGAACTACAATATGAACTGGCACCTCACCTAAGTGTCATGTTTAATCATAGCCTCACCTCAGGTTTCATGCCCACTGAGTGGCGCAGAGCTACAGTTATCCACTCCACAAGGGGGGGATCCACCTTAGTCCCGGAAACTACCGTCCCATCAGTCTGACAAGCCTGATCTGCAAGGCCATGGAGCGTATTATCATGGAACTTATAAACAAAGACATTGGCAACCTTCAAACACTGGACCCCACCCAGTTTGGGTTCGTGAAGAGCCAATCTTGTCTCCTGAACCTGAATGACTTCTTTGAATCAGTCTCCAGAGCCATGGACAAGGGTAAGGTGGTTCACACAGCATATCTACTTGCCATGGCCTTTGACACCACCCCCCACTCTGGAATCATAGATAAACTTACTAAGCTGGGCATTAACCCCTACATCACCCAATGGGTTGCTAACTGGCTTACTGATAGAACTCACACTGTAAAAGTAGCCGACTCCAAATCCAACTCCAGACAAGTGACAAGTAGAGTACCTCAGGGTTCAGTCTTGGGACCGCTCTTGTTTGGCATCTACTTCTCTGAAGTACAGGCCAACACTAAGGGACTCTGGCTAACAAAGTTTGCAGAATGACTGCAAACTGGGAGCCATTATTGAATCCCCAAATGATGTGGATACTCTACAAAAGGGCCTTACAGAAACAGATGCTTGGTGCCAGAGCCATGGGCTCAAGCTCAATGCCAAGAAATGTATAGTTATTCCCTTTGGGAAAAAAACATGTACCCGTGAATTACCATATAGGTGGCAGTACACTAAACACAGAAAGTGTGATAAGAGACTTAGGGACACAGGTGGACAGTGGTCTCACCTTTGATAACCACATTGCCACAACAGTCAGGAAATCCTTCTATGTGGCACACCTCATCACTAAGGGCTTTTCATCCAGAAAAAAGGAGGTCCCACTGTACTCATCCCTCATTAGACCCATTATAGAATACAACACCCCGTTTGATATGTACCTCTCAAGACATCTGCAACAACTGGAAAGGTCGCAGAAATACCTCACTAAAAGAATCGCAGGCCTAAAGCAGATGCCCTACGCTGACCACCTTAAAAAACTCCAGCTATACTCTGTTGCATATCGTCTACTCAGAGGCGATCTCTGCTTAACATACAAGGCCATGTCAAACCCAGAGTTGTTGGACATGCTACACTTAAAGAAATCCCAATCCCTCAGAGCCACACGCTCCAGGGATCTAAACCTTGTCATCACAATAAACAAAACATGCTGGAGGAAAAGGTTCCTGACCCAGAGACTCCCCAGACTCTGTAATAGATTGCCCATACTTGTCAAGCAGAGTGCCTCTTTGGCCCTCTTCAAAAGGAACCTTGATGACTGGATGGGAGAAAGGAAATTCACCCCGGGGATCACGTCAGTCACCCTGCTAGACATGGGTCCAGGGAAGTAAACAGTTTGGGAAGAAATAGCCAGGGAATTGTTATGGCTAGGCTTGTATAGGCCCTAGGGCTGATAGCCTAGTACCAACCTATGAACCTATGAATGAACCTTAACGACTGACCCTTGGGGTGGGAGATTCCTTCCACTGTATCTTTAGCGAGAAGCTTAAAATACTGGTTCTCAAGATATAAGGAAAGGTAAGAAAGTCAACTGTGAAGGGCTTTCAGAATGAATACCTTGCAAACAGAATAAAACGTATGGTCATGAGAAGCTCCTAGACAAAAAAGACACTTATCATGGCAGTCTTTATGAGGAATCTGTCTCCCACAATGGCACTTACCCTTCCTGGATGATATTAACCTCAAGGAGCACAAAAAAGTACGAAAAAACAAAATCCCCAATGGGACATTTATATGCAACTGCAACAGAAGTCAGCAAACTGGCATAGGTAGTCACTGAAGAATGAAAATGCTTTCAACTGGCAGAAAATAGATGCAGGTAAACAGATCAATGATAAAAAGATACTTTAAGTCTGGTGGCAAAGAAGTTCTGATTATAGTAGGCCTGAATGTCAACTTTATGCCTAATGCTATGCAAGGAGCATTTAGGTGACGTTTGTCATACCTTTTACAAGCAACAAGTAGTCTTTGATAGACTGGCCAGATGTTTGGGCTTCTACAGCAGGGAATCACATCTGTTAAGAATACTGCAGCAGTGAATGTAAGGACATCAACTATATGTCTGTTTGATACGTACGTAACAAAAAAGATATCTAATGAAAATAAAACTTACAGTACATGTTACAGAACTTTAACCTCACTACTGCTAGAGTAGATCTGGATGACAGCATCATAGATCACCATATCAATGCCTACACTGATCTCCAGATGAGGAAGCTCAGGCAGGTCATACAAGGTATCACGCTTTCTAAATGGGAAATCATAAGCACTCAGTAGCCACACCCTAAATTGCCTATGAAAGATAGAGAGCATAATTTTGGTTTCCTTCATTCACCACATATACTCTTGAGCACTAGAACAAGCAGCTATAACTTTGTGACTCTCCTTGCAAAATGAGAGCAACTTCATACATATATATGGCTTTATGAATCATGTGTAACATGGCCATGAGCTGCTTAGGTGTTCAGCACATGGCCATTCCAAAGTATTTTACACAAACGTAATGACAGTGTGGTCTATGTGCGACCTTCATGCAAACTTGAATGTTAAGACTATGTTCTTCAGTGTAATTAATCAAATTCAGACACACTTGTGCTATAGGGCCTCAATTGACTCTGCAACGATGTGTAACTGTGTATACGTTTTCATAATTTGAGGATGCAGGAACATTTTGTTCTCAGTCGAGTGGACTGCTCTACAGTTGTTTGGATGTTAGAAATTACTGACTAGTACTTCTCTATCTGGATTTGTCCGGCTAGGTGAATTAATTCTGTTGTTAGGAATGTGCTCATACAGCAGGGGCTTGATAGAGCACTACTCTTATTTGCAAATGTACCCATATGGTATAACAGTGGTCTATTATGCTTTGTCAGGATAGCCTCTGAGATGTGCTATTATCACAATTTTTAAAAATATGTGGGCATATGCATTATGACTTATTGCTATATCTTTGGTTAAATATCTCCTTAGTTCTAACACTATTGAGCTACACACTGTGAAGTTAGCACGCAATATTTCAGCATCTATTTTAAATGTTAGATCACCACACACTGTGCCAGACAGAGGCTAACATTGCTGCTAGGGCCTGCACATTGTGTATATGTGCATGTGTGAAGCAGGCACACTTCCAGTATCTGTAAACATATCATTCCCAATCAATACAACTATACAGCTGTTTTCCTCAATGTTTCTATAGACATTAAAATATTCTTTCCAGTCACTCTACAAATGCATTGTTATATTTTCTGTTTCCATACGTGACAGGATGTCCAGAGGACAGGGTACACAGAGGTTGAAGACTTTCATAACTGCTTAAAGTAAAGTCACACTGCAAGTATGAACAACGTATGAACACTGCTGTCTTGTTACACTAGTCAAAGCCAACTGGCTGCCAGTTTAGCAATGACAGAGTCTACTCCTTTGCTCCCAATGTTTCCAGCTCCTGAAAGAAAGCCCCTGCCCTTCTCTTTCCTCTAGTTTAACTAGATAGCCTTCATCATATAACCTTAGATCTCACAATCACACAGGGCCTCTATTGCAAGCACCTATAACCAGACTCCAGTGCTCTAACCACTCCCTTTCTACTTTTGGACCCAAGCTCTGGAGCAATCTTCCCTCAAATTTTAAAGACATTTCTAACTACTACTCCTTTCTGGCACAACTTGAAGAACACTTTAAAGCACAAGCTGCTTGTAAATGTTCTGCTTCAGGTCACACCCCTACTCTCTGACACAATCTGCCTGTCATTTTCATTATACCATCTCTTCTCTAACTCCTAACATGCCACCACTCTGTAACTGATGTAAGTATTGGGCACAGCGGTTTCTGCAGACTACTTTTTCAATTAATTTTCTACTGTATATGAACTATATCTTTGTTTTTACTGTGCTCTTTTAGTGCACAGATTATTTTTTTCCTCGATGTGTGTTCACATTCTGGGCTGAGACTGAAAACGGTCCAACGGGATCAGTGCTTTACCCCAGTTAACGACATGCAGGCTACTCTTGCTGGGGAGAGAGGGTACAAAACAGCAATTATGACAGTATATGTGACATTCTGTACTTCATAAAAAAGTCACAGGTGGACATAATCGGACACTGTGAATGTGTGGTAGCTATCTAACTGATATGAGCAGCTATGCACAGAATAAAGCCCAAAGTATAGTTACAAAGAAATCCAACAAGTGGGTAATCCACTGAGGTCTGCAAGACTAATGGATGTGGAGGAGTTTCAAGTGTCCATGGATGTAGAAAACGCACTGGTAACTATCCCCAGGAGAGGTTTGCACATAAGTAGCAGGATGATAGGCCAGAATATAGTATTGCAAAGCAGTGCAGAGATGTATATAGACTGTTCATCCTTTTATGGAATGTAAGGTAACCACACCCATACTCTCTGACACATACAGCATGTCATTTTCACTGTGTCTATAAAAAAAGGAGCTACTGCCAGCCCACCTATCTGGATTTCTGTAAATAATTATACTTCATTTGTGAATATTAACATGATTTATACAGAAGTGTGACATAAGAAGATACTGCCAGCCCAGCTATCTTGAATTTTGTAAGTGGTTGTGTGTCATTTGTGAATAGCAACATGATTCACATGTATTAAAACTGTACAGATGTGTGCTGAAGAGATATTTGTATACACTGTTGTAACTGTTTACCAGGGGAGACTGAAACACAGGAAATTAACTTGCCAAATTTCAGAAGAATGGCTGAGGTTAAGTTACTTTATAGTTGGGCCATAAACAAAATAAGTTATCTTTCAGTTTCAATGCAGCAAGGAGACATGATGTCTAAAACCAGGGAGCCTTCTGCATTGTCTTGTGTTTTATTGTTTTATATCTTCCAGCAGCTGGAAAGATCTAAGGGATATGTATTTTTCATAGGGAGATGCTAAATGCTGGCAGTTTCTAGCAATGTGACTTTTTACTTGGGATGGTCAAATGACAAAAGTGATGTCATCCTGCAAGTATCCTAGCAGCAATATTTGAGATATTAATTTAAGAATTGTCTGAGAGAGACTGAGCATTTTGTATTTTGTCTTTGACCTGACAGTATCAACTGGAAAGCCCACTCACCACATCTGTCTTGCCTTGCTATGAGTAAGCAAGTCCAGGGTACAGTAATTTCTCTTAGATGAAGTTAGGAATATAGTAAAGATTAGTTTAGATGTTTTCTGTATTTATTTGAGACTGTTCTGCAATGTTATTTTAAATATTTCCTGTGATACTGAGTACTTTCTTATTCTTTTATTATTTATTATTAAGTATATTTAAACCTTTCAGTTATGGCCGGTCTGTCTAGAGATATTTAAGATCTTAGAGTACTTGCATATCTATTTGGTAATACTGTGCAGGCCACTACTAATAGCCTTGCTCTTGATCAAACTTTCATTTGGATTAATAGTAACATTACACAGTAAGATTGGACACCCTTTGTTAAGGGCCTTTAAGTAGCTGATATGGAGTGGCTGGTGGCAGTCCAAACTAACTTACAGTCTGGGCAAAAGGGGACATAGCTTGTAAACCTGTGCCAGCCTTTCCCAGGTGTGTGTGTGTTTGTGAATAAATCAAATCTCAAAGAGTGTGTATGTCAGCTAGTTGGGCAGGGACACGAAGGACTGTTTAGACAGACAGGGTGCTGGAGGTCTTGGCTTGGCCACTCAGCTGAGATCTCAACTTTATAGCTGTGCCAGTGGGGAGCCTTATTGGGGATCTGGAGAAAGAGGGAGAAACCAGCCCCAAACTGACTGTGGTCTCTGTGTGCTCCTAAGGGAAATTGTACTTCACTGTGTGCACTTTTCATCCTCCCAGTGTGTACATCCCCCACTGTTGCCAGTGGTGAGGATTGAGGCTCCTTGATTACTGGGCCAGTGCTGGGGCATCACATATTAATTGGTGGGCAGTGGAGGGATATCCACATCACATATTAATTGGTTGGCAATGGTGGGATATCCACATATGATGATTCAGTGGTGTGGATATTGAATTCCTGTAGCCTGTAAACAGTGATCACTAAGGAAGGTGTTTGTACTCTCAATCAGCCACACAGTGAACATTCAGAGTTTCATATCACAATTGTTTTATTTTTTGTTAGCTTAGCCAGGAAGAGCAGGCAAGGATGTCAGCAGAGGAGGGAGTTGGCTGATATGTGCCAGGCTAAAGGACTGGTGCATGCTAACCTGACTAAATCAGAAATTACTGAAGCCTTGGGTACAGCTGCATTGCAGACCAGCAATCAGGAGGACAGCCAGACTGGCCTTGGAGACATACAACTATGAGAAAATGGACAGCTCAACCTTTCCACAGAGACTTTAAAATCTATCTACATTTAAAGAGACTTGAATTGAAGGCCAAACATTTGGAAACAGAATCAGCAGAGAGACTGCGGCAGGAGAAACAAATAGAATTAGAAGCAGCAGAGAGACTGAGATATCTGGAAGCTGAGGTGAATGAGAGGCAGAAGCAACATAAAAAGGAGATGCTGACTCTTTGCCAGGGTCATGGAAGTAATGGGGAAGGAAGTAACCAAATCCCAGAAGCAACAAAGGTCAGTAAATTTCTTCCACAATTTACAGAAGGGGATAATTCTGACAGTTTCATTCATATGTTTGAAAAGGTATGTAAACAGTATAATGTTGACAAAGGGCTCTGGGTATGGTTCCTAATCCCCTTATTCCATACTAAAGCTGTAACTGCTATTTCTAAATTGTCTGATACTGACTGCTTAGATTATAATACTGTTAAAATAGTATTTTAGAGTGTTTTAAGTTAACACCTGAAGCTTACAGGAAAAAGTTTTGTGAGCACAGACATAAGGCAGATGAAAGTGTGTGTGAATATACTACTGAACTAAGCATTTAGTTTCATAGGTGGGTGAATGGGTGTCAGGTCACCACTTTTGAAGGGCTGGCAGACCTTTTGGTGAGGGAACAAGCACTTAGCACTTTGACTGAGGACATGAGAATCTGGTTAGCAGATAGGCAATGCAATACTGCAGATGAGTTGGGGAAGAAGGGAGACCTATACCTAGCAAGCAGGGCATCACTGCACAGGAAAGGGATACCCAATGCTGCTCATGGGTCTAAGGGAACCCATGGTGGGCAGCCTAAACCGCCACAACAGAGTCTGCCAGTAGCAGGGGAAGCCACTAGTCTGTGTACACATCCAGGACCAAGGGTTATATGTTTTAAATGCAACCAGTGGGGCCATGTAGCATACAGATGTCCATGGAGGCAAGGTGGGGAACAAACAGTGGGAGAGCCAGTAAGTGGGAATTACAGAGTGCCAGCAGTGAGTTGTCTGGAGACAACAAGGGTACCAAACCACCAAAAGAGGTTATATCCTATCTTACTAAATGGGATAACAGGCCACTGCTAAGACAGACACAGCCTCTGACCTAACCATTGTGAAGCCTGCAATGGCTAAAGAGGAGCACTACTTGCTTGGGCAGTCTACTCCAGTCAGAGCTTTAGAAAGGACCCCATTCCAAATAGCTTTGGCTAGGGTTCACCTTGACTGGGAGGGTGGACAAGGAAGCCAGCACGTAGGTGTGTTTGCGGATATCCCTGCAGATGTCCCGATAGGGAATGATTCTGATAATGCAGTACCTTGTGTGCATGCAGTGACATGCAGTCAGGCTTGGAGACAAGTGTGTGGATCTGGTAGCCTGGGGGAGATCCAGGCAGACCACAGAATTGAAGCCAGGACTGGTGTGGTGGTTAATTCAGAGAGGGAGCTACCCTATAACAGTGAGACTGAAGGTGAGTCACAGCTGCTTGTGGGTACTGATGTTCCCTTGGACAAAGTGACTACAATGGCAGAGGTAAGTAGTAGTACCCAGGCTGACAGTGGATGCCAGGCTTCCTGTGGAAGGGGAGCTGGGAAGGGTTACAAAGAGAGAGTTGAGACAGGCTCAGCTCTCAAACCCTACATTACAAGGCCTGAGGGAGGTAGCCAGTGAGGCACCTCATTATCAAAGAAAAGGGGAATCTGTATACTTGGACAAAGGGTTACTATATACAGAGTGGACCCCTGAGGGAGGGCTAGTGGGTGAGAGAATACAGCAGTTGGTAGTGCCCAGAGCCTACCGTCTGACACTTCTAGCCATAGCCCATGACATTCCCTTTGCAGGTCATAGGGGCATAAAGCATACAAAGAGATGTATTATGCAGGACCTTCACTGGCCTGGGATTTCCAGAGATGTTAACAGGGTACTGCAGGACCTGTGAGCAGTGCCAAAAGGTAGGCAAGGCAGGAGACAAGGTGAAAGCTCCTTTGATGCCTTTGCCTGTGATTGAGGAGCCATTTCAGAGGGTAGCTATGGATATTGTAGAACCTCTGAGTACCCCAAGCTAAACAGGGAAGATGTATATCCCAGTGGTAGATTATGCTACCAGATACCCCGAGGCAGTGGCATTGTCCTCCATTGAGGTAGAGACTGTGGCAAATGCTTTGTTACAGATTTTCAGCAAGGTAGGTTTCCCAAAAGAAATACTAACTGACAGAAGTGCCAATTTCATGTCAGACCTGCTGGCTTGTCTGTGGAAGCACTGTGGAGTGAAGCACCTGAAGACCACCCCTTACCATCCTCAGAATAATGGTCTGGTTGAGAGGTTAAACTCTACACTAAAGACCGTGCTACGGACATTTGCAGACCAGTTTAAGAGAGAGTGGGACAAATATTTGCCCCATCTGTTGTTTGCATACAGAGAGGTGCCCCAGGAATCCATAGGTTTTTCACCCTTTGAGCTGCTGTATGAGAATGGGAATAGAGTGAGGGGACCTCTAGATTTGATTCAAGATGAGTGGGAGGATGAGTGTGAATCCCACAAAGAGTCTTTTGTGGCATATGTCCTAAACCTCAGGACAAGGCTCAGGGAGCTCATAGGCTTGGCCCAGGAGAACCTGTCAGAAGGCCAACAGCAGAAAAAGCTCTGGTATGACAGGAATGCTCCAGCTAGTATGCTGTAGGGCAGCAGGTAATGATTCTCATTCCTGTCGGACACAGCAGCTTGGGAGGGACTCTTCAAAGTGGTAAGGAAGGTCAGTGATGTTAACTACATGGTAGAACTGCTAGGCAAGAGACAGGGGCACAAGCTGTACCATTTTAACATGATGAAACCTTACCATGATAGAGAGGCCCTGGTGCTACGTATTTGCAGTGGATGGCAGGAGGAGTATGAGGAGGATCTGTTGACTGATCTCCTCAATGAGGTTTGGACTGACACCTCAGTGGAAGGGGTAGAAATGTCCCAGCATCTATCTCCTACCCAGGTTTGAGAAATCCAAGCAGTGTTACAGGAATTTGGGGACATGTTCGCTGGGAAACTAGGGTGCACCCACCTGGTGCAGCACCACTGTGGATAAAGGACCCCAAAGGCCTATTAAGCAGGCCCCTTATAGGGTACCTGAGAGGGACAAAAAGACTCTGAGGGAAGAGATACACAAAATGTTGGAACTAAGGGTAATCCAGGAGTCCAACAGTTCCTGGGCCTCCCTAGTGGTGCTGGTACCAAAGAAGGATGGCAGCACTAGGTTCTGTGTGGACTACAAGAAATTAAAAAGTCACACGAAGTCAGATGCTTACTCCATGCTTAGGACAGATGAAGCCCTAGAGCAGCTGGGTGGGGCTAAGTATCTTACCACTACTGATCTTACCAAGGGTTAATGGCAGGTGCCCTTGACTCACCAGCACTAGACAGAGATCAACCTTTGTGACTCCTTTTGGCTTGTATGAGTTCACAAAGATGTCCTTTGGAATGAAAAATGCCCCAGTGACTTTCCATAGGCCGATAGATCGTATTCTAGCAGGAGCAGGAGATTTCACCTTTGCTTACCTGGATGATATTTCCATCTATAGCCATTCCTATCAAGAGCACCTTCAGCATGTCAGGTAGGTGCTGGGCAGACTACAGAGGGTAGGGTTAACCATTAAGTCTAGCAAATGTCAGGTGGGTATGGCAGAGGTCTCAAACCTGGGACACAGAGTTGGGAGTGATAAAATCAGGCCAGAACCTGTCAAAATGGAAGACATTTAGGCATAGCTTGCCCCTATCATGAAAAAAGCAGGTGAGGGCATTCTTAGGGACAGCAATGAACTACAGAAAGTACCATAGCTGCTCCCCTTACAGACCTGACATGGAAAAACAGGCCAGATAAGGTAGTGTGGACCCTAGCATGTGAGCAGGCATTTCAGAAGCTTAAAGATGCTTTGAGAGGACCCTTGTGTTAGCCAGTCTGGATTACAGCAAAGAATTTATTGTGTATGTGGATGCTTCAAACCATGGGGTGGGGGCTGTACTCAGCCAGGATTCCTCAGAGGGAAAAAAAAACACCCAGTGGTATATCTCAGCAGTAGGCTCAAACCCAGGAAGAAATGCTATGCAGCTGTAGAAAAGGAGTGTCTAGCCATAGTGTGGTCACTGCAGAAACTTCAGCCTTATATGTATGGAAGAAAATCCACTATGGTTACAGACCACAATCTCTTAACATAGCTACATCAGGCCAGCCAGCAAGTGCTAAGTTACTAAGGTGGAGCCTAGGGTTGCAGACATACGATATGACATTGCAGTACCTCAGTGGGGTTAGCAATGCCAATGCAAAGAGGCTCTCAAGACAGGGTATGGGGTAGTGCATTCCCAGACAGGCTCACCCTCTCAAGCAGTGTTTCTCAAGGGTCACTTGAAAAACTAGCTTGAGTCTTCGAGAGGTGGGTGTAACAAAAGGATCTACTGCCAGCCCAACTATCTGGAATTTTTAAAATAATTATATGTCATTTGTGAGCATTAACACGACTTATAGAAGTGTGACAGGAGATACTGCCAGCCTAGCTATCTGGAATTTTGCAAGTGGTTGTGTGTCATTTGTGAATATCACCATGATTCATATGCCTGTGTTACAAATGTAGTAGAACTGTATGTCATTGTATAGATGTGTGCTGAAGAGATATTTTTATACACTACTGTAACAGTTTAACAGGGGAGACTGAAACACAAGAGGTTAACTTGCAAAACTTCCGAAGAATGGTTGAGGTTAAGTTACTTTATAGCTGCGCCATAAACAAAAGAGGTTGTCTTTCAGTTTCAATGCAGCAAGGAGACAGGATGTCTAAAACTAGGGAGCCTTCTGTATTGTTGTAAGTGTTTTATTGTTTTATGTCTTCCAGCAGCTGGAAAGATCTAAGGGATATGTATTTTTCACAGAGTTGACCATTAAGTCCAGCAAATGTCAGGTGGGTATGGCAGAAGTCTCCTACTTGGGACACAGAGTGAGGAGTGATAAAATCAGGCCAGAACCTGCCAAAGTGGAAGCTATTCAGGCATGTCTTGCCCCTATCACCAAAAAGCAGGTGAGAGCATTCTTAGGGACAGTAAGGTACTACAGAAAGTACCATAGTTGCTCCCCTTACAGACCTGACATGGACAAACAGGCCAGATAAAGTAGTATGGACCCCAGCATGAGAGCAAGCATTCCAGAAGCTTAAAGGAGCTTTGGGAGGATCCCCTGTGTTAGTCGGTCTGGATTATAACAAAGAATTTGTTGTGTATGTGGATGCTTCAAAACCATGGGGTGGGGGCTGTACTCATCCAGGTTTCCTCAGAGGGAAAAAAGCAAACAGTGGTATATCTCAGCCGTAGGCTCCAACCCAGGGAGAAATGCTATGCAGCTGTACAAAAGGAGTATCTAGCCATAGTGTGGTCACTACAGAAACTTCAGCCTTATCTGTATGGAAGAAAATTCACTATAGTTACAGACCACAATCTCTTAACATAGCTACATCAAGCCAGCCAGCAAAGTGCCAAGTTACTAAGGTGGAGCCTAGGGTTGCAGACATACAATATGACATTGCAGCACCTCAGTGGGGTTAGCAATGCCAATACAGATAGGCTCTCAAACAGGGTATGGGGTGGTGCATTCCCAGACAGACTCACCCTCTCAAGCAGTGTTTCTCAAAGGTCATTTAAAAACTAGCTTGAGTATTTGGGGGGGGGGGTAACAAAAGGTGCTACTGCCAGCCCAACTATGTGGAATTTTTAAAATAATTATATGTCATTTTTGAATATTAACATGACTTATATAGAAGTGTGACAGGAGATAACTGCTAGCCCAGCCATCTGGAATTCTGTAAGTGGTTGTGTGTCATTTTTGAATATCAACATAATTCATATGCCTGTGTTACAAATGTATTAGAACTGTATGTCGTTGTACAGACGTGTGCTGAAGAGATATTTTTATACACTATTGTAACTGTTTAACAGGGGAGACTGAAACACAAGAGATTAACTTGCAAAATTTCAGAAGAATGGTTGAGGTTAAGTTACTTTATAGCTGGGCCATAAACAAAATATGTTATCTTTCAGTTTCAATGCAGCAAGGAGACAGGGAGCCGTCTGCATTGTTGTATGTGTTTTATTGTTTTATGTCTTCCAGCAGCTGGAAAGATCTGAGGGATATGTATTTTTCACAGGGAGATGCTAAATGCTGGCAGTTTCTAGCAATGTGGTTTTCACCTGGGATAGTCAGATGACAAAAGTGATGTCATCCGGCAAGTATGACCAGCAATACTTCAGATATAAATTTAAGAACTCACTGAGAGAGACTGAACATTTTCTATTTTGTCTTTGACCTAACAGCAGCAGCTGGAAAACCTACTCACCACATCTGTCTTGCCTTGCTATGGGTAAGTAAGTCTAGGGTACAGTAATTTCTCTTAGATACAGTTAGAAATATAGTAATGATTAGTTTAGATGTTTTCTGCATTTATTTGAGACTGTCCTGCAATGTTGTTTTAAATAGTTCCTGTAATTTTGAACTCCGAAGTTACTGTGATTATTTACTTAGTACTTTCGTGGTCTTTTATTATTTAATAGTAAATATATTTAAACCTTTCAATTCTGGCTGGTCTGTCTAGAGATACTTAAGCTCTTAGAGCACTTGCATATTTATTTGGTGACACTGTGCAGGCTATTCCTAACAGCCTTGCTCTTGATCAAACTACCATTTGGATTAATAGTAACATTACACAGCAAGATTGGACACCATTTGTTAAGGGCCTTAAAGTAGCTGATAAGTAGTGACTGGTGGCAGTCCAAACTACCTTATAGTCTGGGAAAAAGGGGGCATAGCTAGTAAACCTGTGCCAGCCTTTCCCAGGTGTGTTTGTGTATAAATCAAATCTCAAAGAGTGTGTGTGTGTGAGCTAGTTGGGCAGGGACATGATGCACTGGTTGGGCAGACAGGGTGCTGGATGTCTTGGCTTGGCCACTCAGCTGAGATCTCAACTCTACAGCTGTGCCAGTAGGGAGTCTTACTAGGGATTTGGAGAAAGAGGGAGAAACCAGCCCCAGACTGACTGTGGTCTCTGTGTACACTCGTCATCCTCCCAGTTTGTACGTTCCCCACTGTTGCCAGTGGTGAGGATTGAGGCTCCTTGATTACTCGGCCAGTGCTCGGGCATCACAGTGTTATTAAAGGAGCTGCAGGACTTCAACAGTATCATACTGGCAGGTAGGTAAGAATGAGTACTAAGTATGTTGGTGCCTGGCCGCTGTCATCCTGCATGCCACATGGGAACCTCAGTAGCACATATCAGTGAATGCACTACAGTGTTTTGTATATTATGCACTCACAGGTAAAAGTGCTGATGAACCCTGAGTATAACATGCTGAGGCAAGGTTTATGTGGGTACCACTGGTGTCACACCCAATGATGCAAAGATAAATTAGCAGGTGTCACAGTCAAAGGACACAGCAATGCTTTCTGTCACTCTCCTGGATGGTGCCCCCCCCCCCCAAACACAGGAAGGATGTACAGCTAAACTTACTGGGGAGCAAGTGGCTGCACAGGAAAGGTGCACAGCATTCCCACAAGGGGAAGGATATTCTGTGGCTGGTATCATCATTAGTGTTCACCTGTGGCAGCTGAAACACATGTGAGCACTGCTTCTAATGTTGACACATCCACCACAGGCCCAGCACTGTAAGGGATACCTGATGTTGTCATGACTCACATTTGGACCCTGACATGCAGGAGGCACTGGAGATAAATTAGGAGATGTGCAGCATAATATTCTGGAATGCAGTCCTCAATAAGCTGGTAGTTGTGTTGCATGGCATTCAAAAGAATGTGGCGCAGCATTGTTGTGCACTCCATGGGGGCGTGAGTTCAGAGAATATGAACTAAGAAGTCCAATAAGGTTTATGGTAGCATGCACACATGTTCAGTTGGTAAAAAAAATTAATTATGAGACTCCTAAATGTTAGTCTTGTAATACTGAGACTGAATATGGAAAAATAGGGACTTGCAAATATTAAGCCTGAAACCGCAGTGTATCAGAACATTCCTGAGGTATGCAAGGTATGCAGGGATATGGAGCTGTAGCTCCCTGAGCTGGGGGTGGTGGTATGTGTTCTAGGTGGCTTACCACCATGTAAAAAAACTTTAATGGACAACAGTAATTCTTAATATTCATTATTTTACTGTAGTTTTGCTGTTTTTTTTCTGTAACTCTGGCATGCACAAGTATGGGTACTGGAATTACAATGGGGAGTTCCACAATCAACAACTCCATATGAAGGATTGCAAGTGCCACCATCACTACTCCAGTTATCAGTATTGTCATTGTTTGGGGTATTGCATGTAGCTGAGTTATTGTTATTCAAAGATTTATAGTCAAAAGCAATGTCACAAGTTAAGATGCCTTGTCATCACTCCTTGTTGATGGCAATGACCCTGTACTTCAATCAGTTTAACCCCTCTCAGCAAACTACACTGCGGTCATGGTCATGGGAGTTCTCAAGTCCTTCATCCATAGCCAGCAAAGTGACACTAGGTCAAAGCTGAGGTCATGAAGTGGCAAGCCATCCCTGTCACAAGAAAACATGGTCCAAGACACTGTTTAAAACTACTGAGCTTAACAGCCCCATTTTCTACTCCTGTGATGAGATCCCACACACCCAGTTTATGCTGGCAACTATTTGTCACTGTGTCCTCTGTCTGCTATGCATATGTGTGCATGATGACTACTGTGATCCTTTAAACCTCCATCAACTGCAGTAAATGCATTATTTTATATTTTTGTTCCTTTCCAACTTCGCCACAGCTGACACCAGTTCTTCTCCTTGTCTACCAGAAATGACACAGACTCCCCAAGGACATACCAGAGCCATGCCCAGGCCTGGTGAGGAGATTAATGATCCTGAGGCAACATTACATTGTTGTTGGGCAGTGTTTTTCTGTTGTATTTTCTGCACCTTTGTGCACGCCTGGTAACACCCCAATACTGAGATGTGCAATGAGTGTCAGTTCCCAACTGCCTCTCACTTCCAAAAGTGGCTGGCGATAAACAGGATGGCCCTTGCACCCTCAGACAGCACCTCATGATTACTGCCTCAGTGTCCACCAGGAAAATGAAACTGCAATGTTTCCCAAGAATGTGCCTCTTCCCCATCCCCCTAGGATTGGCATACCTATCTTCCCCTGCCAGCAGCTCAGATGCTCAGGCTGCTAATCAGACTCACAGTGCCTGGACCATAGTCAGGTTTTATCTCTTCATGCCATAGCACTGGCTAGTTCTGTTGTGTGATGCAGTGTCCAGAACTATTAGCCATGTTGAGTACACGGTGAGAGTGAAATGTCATAACACACATGCACGATGCATGTAGTGCTAGCCAGTTTATGCTTGGCAGTGCATGATCAGGATCATTGCGGTTACATTACAGTGTAAAACGCATTGCTACCCCCTCTCGCAGCATACCTCTCAAATTCTTATATCAAGGAGAAAACTACAAAACAATGGTGGACAAAAGACTCAAATCAGGAAGATATATTGCACTTATATTCTTAGAAAATTGTTAGAATAACAGACTTTGCATTAGAGTGCTTTTTCTTAAGCCGGTTAAGTCTGAAACTCTCACGTCTGTCATTATACAGTGATTGCAAAGTTCACTGATTTGCATGAAAATCACAAACATTGCAGGAAAAAGACCAAAATATAAGACAAAAAAAAAAATCAGTGAAATTCTGTAAAAGCAGGAACACTTGAAAGCATCTATGCCCCCCATATATATGCAAATACATACGTCTGCCAATTACAGACACATGTATGATAGTGACTATTTGCCTCAAAAAGTTCACCTGTGATCAAATGAATGAATAAATATGTGACAGTGTAACCCCCCAACATACCTGTCAACCTCGCAGCTTATCAAAGAGAAAGTTGAAAGGAAAATGTATGGGTTCTGTCTTACAGATATTAAGAGGTTTTGTTTTACAAGACTGATATGAGTTAAGGGGCACCACACCTCACCATGCTTATTATACAATTTATTGGACACTGACTCCTATGTCAAAACAGCTTAGGAAAAAACATTACATCAAACTAATAAAAAACTATGGGGAAAAAACAATAAAATGTGGCAAAATCAGTGGCAGTCAAGAAGTTGCTCACTCACAAACACACACAAAAACACTATCAGGGGATTCAATAAAGCTTACAACATAATTTTTACTGTGTGAGCATAGCAGAGCGATGCGCACATGGTTGAGAAAAGATTTTAGATTCAGTAAATTTGGTGTAACTGTGCCTACTCACAAGCAAATACTGAAACTTTTGTGGCATACAAATTACAACATAAGTAGCTGAATTTTATGCTAATGAAGCAAATCAACCCAGTGGAGTGATTCAACAACCTCTAAAGGAACGGTGTATACTCCGTGTTTGTGTTGGCCACGTATTCTAAAACTTTCCAAATAAAACCACGGAAAGGAGTCTACATGGAAACAAGAGCAAGCAAAAGCTCTTAAATTTCTATAGAACAGTCCTTAACATGTAACACCACACATATTCTGACCTAATTACACAGGGCAGATGCTAGAAAATCATTGTAACAATCATAATAATGTCATTTTATGTGCCATGACATAAATGCAGCTTTGCTCCCCCACCCCCAAATGAAGACTATATTTGCAAGCAATTCAGGCTGCTAAAATGTGTAAACCTCCATTTAAGAGAGTATTATACTGTGATGTAAGCATACGTAGGATGTTGCTGATGGATTACAGTATTCCTCTGTTACAGCATTGAACTCTTGCGGTTTCCCTGCCTACACGGTTACTAACAGTGTAGATTCTGGGCTGTCAGCACATTGAAGATGCAAATGAGGTCACAACTCATTAGAACTGCTGAATCTCAAAAAACAGTAACCATGTAGGGATCTTCCCTTCATGTAGGCACTTCCACAGTGTTTTTGTTGAATGTATGGCAACAGTGAATGCTGACATCAGGGGTGTGTGTCAGGTTACACTTGTAGAGGTGAACATGTAATGCTGTGAAGGGTGAAAGTGCATGTAAGCATTGCATAATTCCTAATTTCTATGTCATCCTCATTATTTGTTCATTAAAATGTGTGGTCTTTTTCTGGTTTACTTTTTTTGTACTTTTGCCATTGCTTGCACTATGTGGCGCTTAGTGCAATCATGAGAAACAGAGGAATGAATGGCAGATTTCTCTGTGTTATGATGTAACTATTCCCGTGGCAGCACATGTATGTGTTACAGCTGGAATATAGACAGTCTTGGGTTTGACTGCAAGGTGTGCAACATTTCCTTCACATTTTATGGTTCAAGTTTGTGTGATATCCCGAGAATGGAGGAAACATCAGTTTTGCCTAGGCTTTCCTTATTTACGCAAAGGTGCATATATGGCACTAATGAGCAAGTAACAGGTGTGCAAGTTAAAGCAAAAACAGGTGAACTGCATGTTAATCAACCGGTCCAACACAGTGGAGCTTTTCAACAATGTATAAAGTATCCATGTAGCCTACATCCTGTTTTTTCCTTTATCCTTCAATACCACTAGAGTAGTGACAAGGAAATTTTAACTGACACAATGCTACAGGCTGCTGCAGCTATTGTATAACTACATGTGCTAGAGGCTGAAACCAGTGCTGCTGGTGGTGCTGGCAAAGGCCTAGGCCAAGCAGGAGAAGAGTGTTCAAGCTCATGGTAACGTTCCAGGTGCTACATGATCTGGAGATTGTTGAGTGCTACAGGGTGGACAAGGACACATTACAAGAACTCTGTGAGCTCTGCCACCCTCAACACAGAGCCAGAGCCAACCAAGGGGAATCCACCCCAGTGAAAACTAGAATATTAGCTACTGGTATCTTTTAAATATCAACTAGGGACACGATGGGTGTGTCACAGCCATCAGCCTCCAGAATCATCCACCACTTTCTGGATACTATGCTCATACATGCCAGCGAGCACATATTTCCCCCCATAATTCTAAAGAGAGGGCCAGCAATATGGAACTATTTTACCATGTGGCACACTACCCTGAAGTACTGGGTGCCACAGACTGCACTCATGTACACATTAAGACATCATCTGGTGAGCAGGGTAGAATCTATATTAACCACAAGGGATACCACTCCATCAACATCCAAGTCATATATAATGCCCAGGGAATTATCCTGAATGTGTGTGCTGGCAACCCTAGCAGTTATCATGACTCCCATATCTGACACACATCAAGGCTGTACCAGATGTTTGCTAGGGGGGACACCCCATAGAGCCATTTAGTGGGGATGCTAGCTATGCCCTGCAACCAGGGAGGATGACACCCATCTGAAGTGCAAAAACACACCCCACAGAAGAATGCCATAATGAGGCAGACGCTCAAATCAAAAACATCACAGAGCATGTGTTTGGGCTTTTGAAGTCACGGTTTCAGTGTCTAAATATATTCGGTGAAGCCCTGCAGTATAATCCACACACATGTACACAAACATGCACAGTATGTGCTATGCTCCACAATCTGATTCTGCGGAAACAGCTGCAGCAGGATTAGCAAGGGGAAGGGACACACATTCCCCCACCAACGCCCAGGTCACCACAACCACAGTCAAGGAGGATTCAGAGGAGGAACCCCAGCTGCTGTCCCTGTAGGCAGACATGGGTGTGCTTAGTATGCTCCTGCTTTGTTTAAGAGACAACGCATAGCACATTCACTGACCACCTCAGGACCTAATAAAACTGATGCTAGGCAACTCACACAACCTTTACTTCCCCATGTATTGGCTGTGTACTGCTTACATCACAGTCAGCCCTGAACTAAAGGTGTGTCAGCTGTTGCATTTGCAAGGAGAGTCCTTAACCTAGAGTGTATTCTTTAATAATATTATGGCATATCCTTGCATTTCCTAACTTGGTATAGTAAGAAAGTAAACAGTGGTGGATATGAACAGAAAGTACCTTAACATGTGACACCAGACACTTACTTTACTTATATTAGTAATTAGTAGGCCTCAGATATGAAGGATTCATAGGTTCATAGGTAGGTACTAGGCTATCTGCCCTAGGGCATTTATAAGCCTAGCCAGAATGTGTTGGCTTTCACCTCCCATTTGGATTTCATTTGATTCCCGAGCTTCTGTCCAGCAGGGCCATAGAAGTGATCCCCGGAGTAAAATTTACAATTTCTTATCCACTCGTCAAGATTTCTCTTGAAGAGGGTCAGTGAGGGGCTCTGCCTAACATGGATTAGGATTTTATTCCAGAGTGAGGGAAGCCTCTGGGATATGAATCTATCCCTCCAGCTTGTCCTATTTATTGTTGTGTTGAGGTTTAAATCCCTGGAACGTGTAGCTCTAAGGGATTTGGTTTTCTGGTTTTCTTGAGGTGGATCATGTCCATTAAATCAGGGTTAGACATGGCCTTGTACGTCAGGCAGAGATCACCTCTGAGTAGTCGGTAAGCAACTGAGTAGAGCTGGAGTTTCTTTAGTCTAGTTGCATATGGCATCTGTTTGAGGCCCACGATCCTCTTGGTGAGGTACTTCTGGGGTCTTTCAAGCTGTTGCAGGTGTCGGGTAAGATACATCCCAAATGGGGATTGCACTCTAATATAGGCCTGATGAGGGATGAGTAGAGGGGCACAATGACCTCTTTTGATCGACATGTGAACCCTTTCATGATTAGGTGGGCTACATAGAATGTTTTTCTAACCACTTTGGCAATGTAATTATCAAAGGAGAGGTTGCTGTCTACTTGGGTCCCCAGATCCTTAATTACATCTTCCGTACTTAGTGGATTACCACCCTATGTGGTAGTTCGTGGACACATTGTTTTTCCCAAAGGGGATGACTATGCACTTTTTGGCATTTAGCTTGAGGCCATGGTTCTGACACTAGGTATTCGTCTCCATAAGACCCTTCTGGAGGATGCCTGTGTCAGCCGGAGGGTTGATTATGGCTCCCAGTTTGCAATCATCTGAGAACTTGGTCAGCCATAGTCCTCCCGTGCTTGCCTGTACCTCAGAAAAGTATACACCGAACAAGAGGGGTCCCAAGACTGAGCCCTGTGGGATGCCACTTGTAACCGGTTGGGAGTCGAACATGGCACCCGCAACTCTGACCATGTGAGTTCTGTCCATGAGCCAGTTTGCAATCCATCTCATGACATAGGGATTAATGCTCAAGCTGGTGAGCTTATCTATAATGCCAGAGTGAGGTATTGTGTCGAAAGCCTTTGCGAGGTCTAGGTAGGCTGTGTGGACTACCTTTCCCTTGTCTATGGCCTTGGTAACTGTTTCAAAGAAGTCTACTAGGTTTAAGAGGCAAGATCTGCCTTTAACAAAGCCGAATTGGGTAGGGTCCAGTGTCTGGAGGTTCCCAAAGTCTTTGTTTATGAGATCCATGATGATGCGCTCCATAGCCTTGCAGACCAGGCTAGTCAGGCTTATATGGCAATTGTTCCTGGGATCCGTTGTGGCGCCACTTTTGTGGATCAGGATAACTGTTGCTGTATGCCATTCTTTGGGTACATATCCTGTAGTAAGGCTGAGTATGAATAGTGAATTTATGTGAGGGTTTAGTTCATTTTGGAGCTCATGTAAGACGCAGTCTGGGATACCATCCGGTCCCACTGATGCTGTGTTTTTGGCTTTGGAGAGGGCTGTTTTCACCTGTGTGTCTGTGATGTCTGGGGGTCTACATTCTTCCGGGATGGACACGGGCCCTTTT
Source organism: Protopterus annectens (assembly GCF_019279795.1). Lineage (NCBI taxonomy): Eukaryota > Metazoa > Chordata > Ceratodontiformes > Protopteridae > Protopterus > Protopterus annectens. The sequence goes on along the minus strand of NC_056725.1, from coordinate 1,178,207,564 downwards.
GGGGGTGGGGGGTAAAATTTGCACTGAATCTGTCAGCCAGGATGTTGGCAATGTCAGTGGGTTCAGTGTATTTTTTGCCATTTTGCACCAGCTCAGAGCAGATCTGAGAGTTGCCTCCTAGATTTTTGACATAGCTAAAAAAGGCTTTGTGATTATCTTTAGAGTGTTTGGCGATTTTTCTTTCAAAGCTGGCCTTGGATGATTTTATGAGCGATCATAGTTTCTTGCTAATACTGATCAGGGATGCCTTTCCTTTTTGGAATTTTGCTCTATCATGTAGTAGTTTCCTCCTTCTGTTGTATAGCTTATTTATGGCTGGGATCCACCAGACTGGTCTCCTCTTTTTGGAGGAGTGAGTCTTGGTTTTACTTGGGATGGCTCTATCCATGCATTCCTGTAGGTGCTCATAGAATTAATTTGTAAAGGATACTGCGGTTTGGGCAGCATTTTCCATTAGCCCGGGAGCTTTTAAACATTCCTCCTCTGTCTTGAGAAGTGTGAAGTTTGCTTTTGAGAAATTTTTCACAGTGGTTTCCTTGGCTGGGGGTGGGGTCGGGATGTGGATGTCCAGTGTGATTAGTTTATGGTCTGATCTTACCAACGCGGGGTTTACCTCTGGTGTGGAACATTGAGCCCCCATGTTGGTGATGACCAGGTCCAATATGTTGCCACCTCTTGTGGGAGTGGTGACCAGTTGTTCCAGGGTGTTAGAGTTTATAAATTCCAGGAAACGTTGGGCAAGGGAGTTGGGACTTGAGTAGTTTTCCCAGTCAATGTTTGGGTAGTTGAAATCACCCAATATCATGGTGTTTGGTGAGACCTTCATATTCTCCAATATTCTCAGGAATGCCGAGTGGGGGTCCTGAGACAAGATGGGTGATCTGTAGCAAGCTACAAACTGAAAAGCAGTTTTGCCTACTGTAAGTTGCATGTGGATGGTCACACCTCTGAAGAATTCTGATGTTCCCTGCATTGCCTCAGTTTAGCACCATATCTTTGTACTGGTAAATCATTAAAGACAGAAGATAGAAAGTTATGATACACACTGCAGTTTCAGACTTCAGACTTGTTTGTGTCATAACAGTAACTGAGCTTTGTTCCCCCTGTTCCAAAGAGGAGTGTACCCTTGTTCCTGCCATAACAGCAACTCAGCTAAGCTACCCCCAGAAGAAAAGTACATACCTATTTGTGCCATCCAACCTGGACTTAATTTATTGGCAACTGTATATCATATTATTCCCAGTTAGTACCCTCTCATTTACACACTACAAGTGTTACATAACTGATGAATGAAAGGTAACACAGAACTGTATATTTGTAATCATAATTCTGACAGGTTTTGTGATCACTAACTGTTCTATGTCCAAATATAGTAAAGATAATTATATATACAACTCACAGCTGATGTTTTGATAGCAGTGTGCATTTTGATGCAGTTGGTTGTGTGAAGAATCACTTTTCATTTTGTTGATGCAAAGCTGTTTGTGTGGCCAAGAGGACTATGGCATCCCTCCTGTTTTCTGAAGCTGTATTGGTATGAAGGTTCAAAAATCAAATTTGTGATGTGTACTATAAAGTTTTACTGGCTTTTACAGACTTTGCATATGTGTTCCTTAGTCTTAGCATTTTTTCCTATTTCATCCATCCATCCTCAACCCCTTTTTTCCATTTTACACTTTTGTCTTCTTTTAATTCCAGCTTTGTGCAATGTGCTACGTCCCCAAAAAAAGTTTGGCTAAATATATCGTTTGCACGATGCACAACACTGAGGAAACAGGGGAAAACCAGATTTCTTAGAAAGCAGATACCTAAAAATAGAATACAGATACATTCAATTAATGCTCCTAGCCATCGTGAAAAGCCGGACTGGAGTACAAATGGGACCGGGGTATAGTAGCAAACATTAGACATGCGCCTCACATTTGTGCACTGCTTCCCTGTTGCCATACAGGTCTATCTCTCCAGTGCACAAATGCAAGGCTTGTTGCGCTATAGAATTGTATATGTATGATATTTTATCATTGCTGTTTATTGTCCAGTTCCTTTGTATGACATACAAATACATGTGGAAACATTGCAAACTAAGGCCACAATATAACTATATGTTATATATTTACAATACATCCATTTGTCCCCCCCCAAACAAGCACTACCACCCTGGGGTCTCATTACATTTTTCACGCATATATCAACCACCATACAAAATGTCATACATAATGTTATGTGCTTAGTCATGGACAGGGACACTTGATGGTGCTTGCAGCCTTGTTCTGCAAAACACAGACAGCCAAGTATGCTCAATAAGGGTACTTGTGTTGTTACACAGCTAGGCTTCCAAACAGCCTACTGCGATTAGGCTACTAGCCTCAGATGATACCAAGAAGCAATGCACCTATGCAGGTCTCCTACATGGTCTGTTGATGTCATCTACTGTAAATTAACCTGCAGTCCTGTTAAAATCAGACTTGTGTCATGGCACGTGTGATAAGTAATGTGTTCTGTAGTCTGTGTCCTTAGATAGGTAGGGGTTCTATTCTCACTGCAGTCAGGTGTGTGTGTGTGTGTGTGTGTGTGTGTGTCTACACAGAACAGCAGAAGTGTGCATCCCACAGATACCTCTCCAATGGCATGGCTTACCAGTTTTTTGAGACTTGCACAAGCCTACACATCCATTTCATGCAGGTCTCCCAAACTCTTGTCTCCCACATGGCCTGTCAATGTCATCTACTATGAGTTCACCTGGACTCCTGAGAAAATCAGACTGGTGCTGTGGTGAGTGTGATAAATACTGTGTTCTGTAGTCTGTCTCTTTAGATAGGTAGGGTTTCTATTCTCACTGCACTCAAGTGTAAATGTGTGTGTGTGTGTGTGTGTGTGTGTGTGTGTCTGCCCAGAGAAGTGCAGAAGTGTGTGTCCCACTGTTACCTCTCCAATGGCATGGGTTTCCAATTTTCTGAGACTTGCACAAGCCTACACATCTATTTCATGCAAGCCTCCAAACCTCTTGTCTCCTACATGGCCTCTTGATGTCATCTACTATGAGTTCACCTGCACTCCTGACAAAATCAGACTTGTGCTACGGTGAGTGCAATAAGTACTGCGTTCTGTAGTCTGTGTCCTTAGATAGGTCGGGATTCTATTCTCACTTCAGTCAACTGTGTGTGTGTCTACACAGAAGAGCAGAAGTGTGTATCCCGCAGTTACCTCTCCAATGGTATGGCTCGCCAGTTTTTTGAGACTTGCATAAGCCTACACATCAATTTCATGCAGCTCTCCCAACTTCTTGTCTCTGATGTGGCCTGCCGATGTCATCTACTATAGGTTCAGCTGCAGTCCTGACAAAATCAGACTGTGTTCTGTAGTGTGTGTACTTAGGTAGGGGTGCTATTCTCAATGCAGTCAAATGGGGGGGTTGGTGTGTGTGAGATGCTGGACTGTACAGTGAGCATTTTACAGCAGCCTGTGGGACACTATCTTGTCATCAACAGAAACTGTTGATGTCATCATCTACAAAGTGTTGTCTGACACACTCCAAGTTGGACTTGAGCCGTGGCACATGCATTAAGTACTGTGTTCTGTAGTCTGTGTAATTAGGTAGAGGTTCTAGTCTCACTGCAGCCAAATGGGGGGTTGGTGTGTGTGTGTGTGTGTGTGTGTGTGTGTGTGTGTGTGTGTGTGTGTGTGTGTGCCCTGTTGCTGGGCTTTACAATGTGCCTTTTAGAGCAGCCTGTGGGACACTATTATATTGTCCTCAATAGGCTCTGCTGATGTCATTACCTATAAAGTGCTGACACACTTCAACTCAGCTTTGAGCCATGGTGCTTGCATTATGTACTGTGTTTTGTAGTCTGTGTACTTAAATAGGTATTCATTCTATTGTCACTGCAGTCAAATGGGGGGTGGTTTGTGTGAGTCTATATTATGTGATCGAAAGACGTGTTCATCAAACACATCTTCATTGACACATAAACAGTGAACACACTTATCTGTGAATGGCCACTTCAGCAAATTTTTTTCCCAGGGGAAAAAAAATCGCTTGGCCAAAGAAAAAGAAAACAAATTTACAAACCCTACAAAATGGGGGGGGGGGGCTGTGCCCCCCTAACTAAACATACCAACTCCGATATCACACTACAGTGGAGAAATGGGCAAATCTCCGATGATGGCCAAGCGTTTTTCCCCTGGGAAAAAAATCGTTGAAGTAGCACTTTGGAAATTAGTGTGTTCGCTGTTCATGTGATGATGAGGACGTGTTGATGAACATGTCTTTTGATCACATAATATAGAACTAGTTTGTGTGTATGTGTGTGTGTGACTTAACAGTGAGCCTTTTACCAGCCTGTGGGACACTGTTATCTTGTCCTTAATTGACACTGCTGATGTCATCACATCTTGTCCTCAACAGACACTGCTGATGTCATCACCTATAAAGTGCTGTTTGACACACTCCAAGTCGGACTTGAGCTGTGATGCTTGCATTAAGTACTGTGTTCTGTGCACTTAGGAAGGGGTTATATTCTCACTGCAGTGAAAGTGTGTGTGTGTGTGTGTGTGTGTGTGTGTGTGTGTGTGTGTGTGTGTGTGTGTGTGTGTGTGTGTGCATGTGTGTGTGAGAGCTTTTGCTGGACTTTACGGTGAGCCTTTTCCACCAGCCTGTGGGACTCTGTTTTCTTGTCCTGGACAGACACACTTCTGTCATTACTAGGTTATACAGTAAGCAAAATAAGCGGCTGTCTATAAATGCAAAAGTGAAAACCCAGAACTGGAAGATCACCCTCCTCAGCCTAAACAAGCAAATGTGACATGTGCAATCTCTAACCCCAACTCTTATTTTCTATCTCTGTTTCTTTCTTTTCCCCACAGCACAGTGGGGTAGGCCTGGCCCAAGGGACCCAACTAACCCCGCTCCACTGGCTATGGTACCAAAGCCCAGCATGTCTGATCTACAACCTGGTAGAACCCCCTGTGCTGCCCCTGCACGGGTCTATATTATGTGACTGAAGAGTTTACTCTTCAAACACATAATAATCGACAAATGCACAGTGAATGCTATAAACCATGAACAGCCATGACTGCAAATTTTTCCTAGGGAAAAAATTCATATGGCAGTAAAAAAAAAAAAAAAATAAAACACTAATCAAGTGGGGGGTTTCACCCCCACACCCCCCTAACTAAATATACCAACTCTGAGATCACTCTACATTGAAGTAAAGGGCAATTCTCAATAACAGCCAACTGAATTTTTTCCAGAGGAAAAAATTTGTCGATGTGGCCACTCGTGGTTTACAGCATTCACTGTGTATTTGTCGATTGTGTGTTCGAAGAGTATACTTTTCGATCACGTAACATAGACCCCTCCTACACTACATGGCCCCTCAGGTACTTTTGTCCCAGAGGGCAGGCCTGAGGCTCCCTCCAGGAGCAGTGACAGAGGGGGTGATTTTATCACTCGAGAAAAACTGCCTGGGATGGTGCGTAGGATTGTATGCCACACTGGGAGCACACCTACGCAGATGGAGACACTGCTTTCCATCGCTGCACTGAATAACATAAGGAGACACAGATGTCAGACACTGCAAGCATCACGCACAGTGAGGTGACAGTGATGACAGTCCAATGGGTGAGGAATCGATTTTCACTGTCATCCTGCTTGACATCCATGGGTTTGCAAGGCCCACACCCTTACCCCAAGCATGGTGTTCACCCACCTCTTGTGTTTTCAGAGTCCCTTGTCTTGTGTCTTGTACGTCCTGTCAGCAACTGCTTCCTCACCTTGCCAACTTATCTGCCTCAGACATACCTGTGTCCCTTCACCACCAACATTCCTCTCTGTCTCTCTCTTGAAAAAAAATTGGGCACCTGTATCAAAAAAAATTTTCCCATACATAGCTCTCCATGTTGCACAGGTCTACTTGACACACTTGATTTGTTCCAATTGGCTATATAACATGAGGTGACATTCCAAATTCAGCTAATCCTCTGTACATATAATCAGTTTTTCAAGCCACATGCTCAGTATACATCATATATTGACAATACATACATGTGTTATCCACCCCCTGAGCAATACAACCATGGGGTTCAGTATTTTTTTACACACATGTATCAACCACACTACAAAGTGTAATATATAATGTTGTGTGCTTCCTCATGGACAGTGCCAGTTGGTGGTGCTGACAACCTTGCTCTGCTAAACACAAACATCCAACCATGCTCAATAAGGCTACTTGTGTTTTTACACAGCTAACCTTTTACACACCTAGGACACTCTACAGTTAGGCTACTGGCCTCATATGAGCCTATGATTCTATGTGCCTATGCAGGCCTCACAGCCTGTTGTCTCCCACATGGCCTGCTGCAGCCATGTAAAAGTCAGACTTGTGCCATGGTATTTGCATAAAGTATTGAGTTCTGCAGTCTGAATAATTTGAAAGGTAGGGGGTTTGTCCTCACTGCAAACAACTGTGTGTGTGTGTGTGTGTGTGTGTGTGTGTGTGTCTCTCTCTCTCTCTCTCCCTCTACTCAGCAGAGTAGATGTGCTATCCTATAGTTACTTCTCCAATGGCATGGCTTGCTAACCTTTTCATACTCGCAGAAACCTACACATCCATTTCATGCAGCCCTCCCAACCTCTTGTCTCTTACATGGCCTGCTGATGTCATCCACTATAAGTTGGCCTGCATACATGTAAAAGTCAGACGTGTCATGATGCTTGCGTATAGTACTGTGTTCTGTAGTGTGTGTACTTAGTTGGGGTTCTGTTCTCATTGCAGTTGTGTGTGTGTGTGTGTGTGTGTGTGTGTGTGTGTGAGAGAGAGAGACAGATGTTACTTGACATTACAGAGATTCTTTTACACCAACCTGTGAGGCACTGTTGTCACCATATGCTCAACAGACAATGCTGATGTAATCAGCTATATCAGATTATTGCATATATAACTGGATCCCAGGCACACATCACCTTAGGTTCACAGAAAGTTACTAGGTAGAGGGCTGGTGAAAGGTATGTTTTGGGATATGTCTGGCGGGGACAGGGGGGTGAAGTTTGCCCCAAACTGTCTGGTAGCAAGTTGGAGATGTCTTCAGAGTCAGTATGACTGGTACCGTCTATTACTCGTTGGGCACAAAGCTGGGCCTTCACTTTTAGATGCCTGACATAGCTAAAGAATGCCTCCTGATTATCTTTAGCTGGCAATGCTACTTTAGGTTTGTACATGGCTTTAGGGGACTTTTCAAGATAGCTAATTTCCTTGTTCAAGCTGTGGAGGGTGCCCTTCCTCTACTGAGTCAGTTCCCTCTTGTTCATAGACATTACTTTCTTCCACTTGTTGTATAACCTATGTATGCTTGATGCCCACCATGGTGGCTTGTTTTCTGTGAGGAACTTGTTTTGATCCTTTCACATTCAGCTGACTCTGTACATTTGTATAGCTGTTTATACAGGCCATTTTTACACACCTCTGTATAGCAATCATTGTTGACAGTGATAGCAGGGGGTTTGCAACTCTTTATGACATCGGTTAGGAGCTTATAATTTGCTTTGGAGAAATGTTTCAACATTCCTGCTCTTGAGGGGGAGTCGGGTATGACTGTGAATGTGAACGAGACTGAATTGTGATCTGACCTGACCAGGGGAGCCAGCACATAGAGGTTAGTGCAGAGAACCACTATGTTGATCAGTACTAAGTTTAGAACATTCAAGCCACTTGTGGGGGTGCAGACTATCTGTTACACACCATGTGTATTAAATAAGTCCAGGAACCTTATGGTGAGTGTGTCTGTGCACATATATGACTCCAAATCAATAGAAGGATAGTTGAAATCACACATGACCAAGGTGTTTGGCTGTCTAGTGAGTGACTCAATTAGGTCCAAGTAGGTAGAGTGGTCCTTGTGGTTTATGGTGGGGGAGCTGTAGCTATCAATGATATGGAAGGGGTTTTACATACAGTTAGTTGGACTTGGAGTAGCACAACAGAGTCATACTCATTGACCAGTCTTGCGGTGTATTTGTCTTATATGAAGATGTATACACCTCCACCTTTGGTTCTTTCACACTTCTTTTGATGTGTGAACATGCAGAAGGCAATTTACCCCTGCATGTTCAGGGTGCTCTCTGCAGTCTTGAATCATATCTGTGTGACTGCACAGACATGGGCACCTTCCAAAGTAAGGAGGTCTTCCAGTGAGTGCAGTTTCTGACTTGCACTCCTTGCATTAAGCAGCATAACCTTCAGTTTGTCTGTCGTGGATTCTTTTACATTGGTACTTTAGTTGTTCTGACACTGCCTAAAAAGGCCACTATGGGAGAGGCAAGCACCTTCATATAATACAGTGAGGTATGTCTCCAGTCATTCACTGCAACATGAACTATGACAGAGTAATTGCGGTACTTGTTGTTGAGAGACTTGAGTGCGTAGGTGATCTGATGGACCCTGGCACCTGACAGGCAGGGGGACATCTGTATGTCTCAGTATGGAGTCACTTTAGAGCAAGACATTTGCTTTTGAGGTGTTTTACCTGAGGGGCTTATTGGCCGAGACACTGGCGTGTGCATTATTATGTGTACTGGATTCTCTTTGGGTCTGCACTGTGTGCAGTAGGTTTGCGCTTGGGAAGTCTCTGATCTTTAGTTAGGTTTCTAGTGAGTACCTCTGCATATGTGGGTTTATGTGTTGTCGGCTTATGTGCAACAGGTAAATTGTGCATGCTGACAACATGTTTCATATCTGGTTTGTTGTTATGTGAGAGAACTGATTCCAAATTCATAGTATAGATACAACTCTCACATGTTGTATTAGTATGTTTTAGCAGTAACTGGTTGTCAGTATACATGATGCAATTGCTCCGTTGTCTCAGGATGCCCATGCATATCAGGCTGCCTGGAGACATGGTAGGAAACTGTCTGTCCATTATAGTAACTAGTGGGGAGCAGGCTAGATGGACCAGGTTTTGGTGTAAGACTAACAACATGTGTCTATTCTATGGAGGACTGGGGTTACAAAAATGTGTCAAATGTTTCACAATGCACACCTGAGTTGCTCACAGGGCAGCAGTGCAAGCTGTAACCATCTATGGTAAACTAAGTACAAACACCCCAAACAACACAATGCTGGAATACAAGTAAGGTTAAACTATTTTAAAGAAGTAAAACAAGGGAAAGGCCAACAGAGATCCTTATTCCAGCAATACCCAAAGTCAGATGGGTTCTTAGCTGCACAGTTCTGCCACAAGGGTGCAGAGGAGCCTTCCCAATGTAACATAGCTGGTTTTAGTGCTCCAATGATAACAAACAGTCTAGATTCAGCAAGCCTGAATTGAGTCAATGCTATACAATGCAGAAATCCTAGAAATCCAAAGTGCAGAAAATTGCAATCACAACAGAAGAACAAACATTTAATAAGGCAACAATCTGGTAAAATACTCCAACAAGAGTGTAGACAACAAACCTTCCTAGTGTGAAATAATGGAACACAGGTACTTAAACCAGAACTAAAATACTTTCAGAATAGCAGACACAATAAGCCATCAACCAGCAATTCCCAGCACAGGAAGATGTAGGCTATCCTCCCCTGCCACAAGCGTCTACACCACAAAAGTTCCTAATGTAAAATAACTGGTTTAGATGACAAGTGCTTAAACCATAACAAAGAGACAAACAACCACCACAATGAGCATTTAACTAACAATTCCCAGCCCAGAAGGGCAGAGGCTACCCTCTCCTCCCACCAGAGTGTAGAATACAAATGTAAGGCAACTGGACTGAAGCCCAAGTGCTTAAACCAAAAGTTATAGGCACAGAATAACAGTTACAACGAAATGCGATACCAGACAGATGACAGTGACATGTCTTTTAATCTACCCAAACATACATCATGTCACGGTTTGTAGGGCCTATGTTATCTTGATGAGAAAGTCCTGTGGTCTGTCCAGCTGCTGCATGTGTCTAGTGAGGTTCCTGCAAAAGACAGCATATACTACATTACTGTTCTGATGACTCTGACAACAGTGCTGCCATACAATCTTGAGATCTGCATGTGATGGCATGTCTTATGATGTGCATCATACGTATCTACTGGAAAACATTAAAGAGAAAGGTTATAAAATAATGACTCACACTAAAGTTCTTGACTTCACAACCCTTACAAGACACTGCACTAGAAAGTACTGTTAAAATAATGCTATCCAATGTATCATATGACAAGGCAAATATAACTGACAGGTACAATTATCAGTCAACAACACAAACTCAGATATACTAGGCACTAATGTAACTATGCACCCTGTGCATCAGACACAATGCTTTTGTATCCCTGAATCCAAAACAAAGAAAACAGGGATATGACACAGTTATCATCACTTACACAGCGTGCTGGGGGGCAGGAAGCCTAAGCTGATACAAAAATTTGGTGAGTGTGTGTGAGGGAGAAAAGGAAGCAGGTACATGGTGCGTGTCTGTAAGGATCTTCCATGTGACAGTGGAGTGTGAGAGTCTGCAGGAACACAGCCAAGCTCAGTGCTAGTGCTACATCTTGGTATACTGGACAGGTGTGAGTCATGCATTGTAGAGGTGGCAGTTCATTGTTTTTGCCCCTGCTATGGGAACTGCCTCTGTCAGGAGTTTCACTGGCACCTCTATGCCCAAGGTCACATGGAGTCCTACTACCTGAGTGTGACCGACGTCTGCTGGATGTGGTCCCCTCACAGGAATGCCCAGGACCATGACCCCATGGCCTGCCATGTCTGGGTGTGGGCAGCACCCTCCCTAATAAACCAGTGGAAGTACTGCCACTATGGGAGTGTTATCAGGAACAGTGACATTGGCTCTTGGCAGATGCTGTGACTAACCTATGCCCACGAGGATGTCGGTCCCCTCCCAGCAGATGTTTCATCACTGACACCCCTTATTCCAACACGTCATTCCTCCGATCCAGGGAACCGGTAACATGGTGGAGGCAGTCAAGCATGTCAGATTGTGCCACATCCACAACCCTAAGCATTTGTCTGGAGCGCCTTTCTGAATGTGCCTGTGCCTCCATGACGGCCCTAAACATACACTGGGTGACATGGGAAGAGATGAGACAGAAGGCCCCCTCTGAGCCCCCCCATCAACCTTCCTGTGTGGCACATCACCAACACTCTGGCTATGGCCAGACTCAAAAGGCACTGAAGCTGCAGTAGCCACACTTCCCTGCTTGATGTTATTGCCCTGCAACTGTCCTACATCGGTGGGCTCAGTGGACTGGGTAAGCACAGGCTTACTGGCTGTGCCCAGGGGAAAAATAATTGAGTAGATGGATATCAACCTCTGGGTCACATTCAACCTGTGCACCCTCCCGACTGTGCCTCAGTTTTGCCACCATCATCATCAGTGTCTGATAAGACACTGATATCAGGTAGCACAGGACCCACACTCCCACTGTCATGATCATCTGTGATAAAAAGGAAGAAACACATGCATACATTAATACCTGCACTACTATGGTGCAATACATACTAAACAACTAATAGTGCTACCACTATTACAAACAGTACTCCAATACGCACAAGAGGCCTAAAATGACATATTAGATTACTAGGAATTGATCTGCAGTACTGCAATAACTTGATTTGGCTTACCACCTGCAGAAGGCCTATGTTGCTGGATTCCTGATGGTCCTGAAATACGTTAAGAAAGAGGTAAGGCCAACATCATCACGTTTAACAGTAAGACAGAAGGTACTACATGTACTCCTCTCAATCAGCATGAAATGTTATTTTAACAAGAATGTGACAGAAGTAAATTTTATTTCAAATGTTTTACTATACAACAGTACTGAACTGGTCATAATACAAAGCCTACCTGGAAGCTCTTCCTGGGGCTGAGGAGTTGCACCCACATCAAGGACATATTGTGGGCCTACTCTGCTGTGAGTTGTTCTGTGTCAGAAGATTTGCCAAGAATTCCTCATTGGGGTGAGATATGTTTCTGCAGCAGGCCCACCCCCAGTTACCCTCTGGTCTCAGGCAACAGCAGCTTCATGCCTCCATGCAGATGTGAGCATGTCAGTGGCCCTGTGGCGCACCTGCTCATAAGTACAGCCATGGCTGCCCATGGCATTTATGTTATCAATGATTTGCTGCCATATCCTCAGCCTCTTTGGTATATTGGGATGACCCCTTCCAAGAAGCAAGGTACCATGTTGACATAGCGTGTCCACTATTATTGTGTTTTCTGTCTCACTGGAGGGGTCTGCACCTCAATGACTTTTTCGGTCCTAAAACTCAACAGAATGATAATACACATAACTAAAACAGTAACTGTTACCAGATAAAACAGTTAAACACCAGGAAAAAGCCAACCAGCGTAGACAAAGAAGTAGGCAACCCAAAAAACTCCAGTTGCGAAAGAGGTTAACGTATGTTTAATAATAACGTTTTCGCTCCTAGAAACCCAAGAGCTTCTTCAGACATTAAAAAAAGGCGCCAAATGACTTTTATATACAACAACACTTGATGTCATTTCCTGTACAATTCCCAATAAAACATTCTTTCTTTAAATCAGTTTTTTAAAATATATAATAAAAAATATGTGTATATATCATATATATATTTATATTAAAAAGAAATGTTTTATTTACCATGTTAATTAAACCTATGGTCAAACCCCTAAGAAAATTATTAAGGGAAACCAATTGTTTAATATTTTAATTTTTTAATTTTTTAATTTTAATTTTACCTCCACATGGTACCTTAATTAAATATTCAAACAACACAGTACCAAGTACTCGATTCCTTAAAAAATGAACTAAAGTAATTCATTATGCCCCATTTGGTTATATCTTATAGAACAACAATTGGTTGTTCTATAAGATATAACCAAATGGGGCATAATGAATTACTTTAGTTCATTTTTTAAGGAATCGAGTACTTGGTACTGTGTTGTTTGAATATTTAATTAAGGTACCATGTGGAGGTAAAATTAAAATTAAAAAATTAAAAAATTAAAATATTAAACAATTGGTTTCCCTTAATAATTTTCTTAGGGGTTTGACCATAGGTTTAATTAACATGGTAAATAAAACATTTCTTTTTAATATAAATATATATATGATATATACACATATTTTTTATTATATATTTTAAAAAACTGATTTAAAGAAAGAATGTTTTATTGGGAATTGTACAGGAAATGACATCAAGTGTTGTTGTATATAAAAGTCATTTACTTTTTAGTGTCTGAAGAAGCTCTAGGAGCGAAAACGTTATTATTAAACATACGTTAACCTCTTTCGCAACTGGAGTTTTTCAGATAAAACAGTTAAGGTAGGCAGTCAATAGTACCCACGGGAAAATATAACACTTGACGTATGTGAAATACTAACAACAGGCAGGATGCAAAACAAGGAGAGTAGCAAGGGCAACATATCCTTGCATGTGCCATAGCAGTAACTCAACTGTGCCCCCCCCCAAAGAACAGTCCATTCTAGTTTGGGACATAACAGTAATTTATCTTTACTTCCCTGACCTAGTAAAGAGCAGGCACATGAACCATTTTGCTAATAAAACACACTGGAAATGCTAATTATGCATTCAAAGGACCTGTCCCTGAAACATTTGTAAATAAGTATCACACAGCTTACTATTTTCATGTACTGTCAATCATTTATACCCCTGAAATGGCTTGACAAGCATGGCCATGCCATCAGCACACTTATAACTAATGCATACAGATAACAGTGTAAAAGGTTTTGCTTCACATTATTCATTAATATATTCCAGCATATGCATTATGTAGGTAAAAAATGACAGCATACCTGCTGGAGTTCAATACTCCTCTGTAAAGGTAGCTTGGGAAATATTTTGCTTTGCTGAACAAGGTCAAACCAGCAAAATGCAAAACAAGGAGAGAAACACCAGCAACACAGCCTTGTTTGTGCCACAACAGTAGCTCATCCTGGGTCTACCTCCCTTGAAAAAATATTATACCCTTCCATGTTCCATGACAGGTGCACACCTTTACTCCCCAACACCAAAACAGCAGTCTATGCTTGTTTGTGGCATCCAACCTTTCATTAATTTGATGGCAACTACATATCATATTGTCCCCAGTGAATATTCTCACACATTTTAAGGAAAATTATAAAGACTGGCTTACACACTAGATATTTCTGAGTACTGGTCAGATAACTGATGAATGACCAAGTAACACAGAAAGGCAGGACACAGCTGTATATTTGCAAGGAATAATCATATCAAGTTGTGTGATCAGTAAGTGCACTGCATCCAAATATATATTCCACAGAATGCATTTACAAATAACAAGTTATATACTGATATTATTGTACTTTCAGTTGCACTTGGCTGCATGAGGAATTACATCATGCAAAGATGTTTGTGGGGCAAAGAAAGTTAAATCCCTCTCCTGTTTTGTGACAGTGTATTGCAGTGAAAGTTGAGATCCAGACCTATGTAGTAATATCTCATGCATACTAATAATTTATACTGTGTATGTTATAGATTGATTTTCCACATTTCAACTAATTCTTCATTATTTTATACTTTTTCATTTTGGGGGGGGCACTGTTTGCACGATTCGCCACTTAGCAGAAATGGCTTTGGCTATGTGCATCTCATTTGCGCATAGAGCGGCAGTGCATAAACTGGATGAATGGGCCACCCACGTAGCAGTCAGGACCCAGACAGCTGCACACATACATTGGATGCGTTCAATTAATACTATTAGCCATCACACAAACTCATTTCCCAGCAGCGCGCACTCTCGCACAACATGTTTTTCTGATGGTAAGTGCTGTGCAACACTTTCAAACATTGCAAATCCAGAAAGTGTGCACTCCCAGTAAGTGTGATCCCTGCAATTTGCAGGAAGACGTCATTCTACATTGGTCTTGATCTGTGATAGGCATGGCTGGCATTCCTGGAGAGTTTTTGAGATTCTGTGCTCAAAGATGGGGGGGTCCAGGAGTCCAAACTGTTTGTTGCATTCCTAGTCAATGAACATGGGCCCAGGCTGTTGCAGAGTAACTACTGTGGCTTGGATTACAAGGCAGAGGCATGGAATAGTGCCCTTGCACTAGTAAACAATGTAGGAACCACTGCAGACAACTCAGGATGAGGAAAGAGGAATACCCCTGACCATTGGATTGAGGAATGTAGGACTGGAGGCACCCCACAGACATGTAAATATCACTGACAGAGACTACTTGTCACTTACAGACACTACTTGTCAGCGTTAAAAGCTATATATAGTCAGGACTGGTATGATGATGTGTTCTGTTTTTTCCACAGCCATCACAGACTGGGTACTGAATGTCCAAACCCATGCCGCTAAATTAGCATGGATGTAAGACGCATGTGGTATGTATGCATCCCAACACTGGGGTTATTTCAGTATTAAAAGTTGCTACGTATTTGTTACTTATACAGCTGTATCAAATTAAGCATTCATTTCTTAACTGTAATAGTAAATATGCATACATTACTCTGGAGGGCAAAAGAACAGCTCATTATTACAAAGTAGTCATATGTTGTGCCTTCAAAATTCACACTTCCCAAATATATTAAATATATATAATATATTAAGTATATTAAGGTTTCATCAATATTGCAATGTAACATCACAGCTGTAAAGCAGTATCACCACTGGCTTGCTGTAAACTGTAATCAGTATATTTGGATCACACATATGTGCAAGGTATGCAAACAAAATGACTGCTTAATGCAGTCTGTTAGAAGCTGGGTAGTCTTAACAGTAAACTATTTGTTAGGAGTTTGTAGTGTTAAAAGTAAAGGTAACAGAATAGAGTACAATAACTGTATCAATGTTTTGTATGTCAATATGAAGTTACTAATGTCCTCCCTTTTTTCTCTCACCCCAAACCTTTTCTCTCTTTTTTTTTTGGGGGGGGGGGGGAGTAAGTCTTTTCTTTTCTTTCTTTTTTTGTGTTTACTTTTTTATTTTTTGTTTTTCCCACAGCACAGCAGGGTAGAGCTGTCCCATTGGATCTTCCTGCCCTCACTCCACCAGCTACAGCACCATTGCCAGCATATCTGGTGCAGTACCTAGTAGCACCCCCTCTGCCGTCCGTGCACTAACCAGCCCCTCAAGTAGTTCTGCCATGGTGGATAGGCCTGTGGCTCCCTCCGGGAGCAGTGGAGGAGGGGCGAGTTTATCACCTATGATGAACTGCCAGGGATGGTTTTTGAACATATAACCAATGATTAAGCTAAAATACTGAACTGTTCTTTTGCCCTACAGACTACTGCATGCATATTTTTCTTTTTACAGTGGAGATGCATATCCACTGTTACTTGAGAATATGGCACCATTGCTTTGTGTTACAGACTAAGGTATGGATAGTTTCTTATATAGATAGGATACACATGCTCAATTTGATGCAACTTTATTAAATACCAACTAAGCGGTCCTTAACTTTTAATGCTACAAAATTACTATACAAATGATTATTATTAAAATACTATTTAGATAGTACTGTTCTGATGCATACATAGCATATGCTTCTTGCATCCTTACTAGACACGTGTCATGGGATCGAACATTCCAGACTCTCTCCTCAGCAGCTGTGGGAAAATCAGAAAAGAACAGAACACCATTATGAATACCAGCCTTGACTATATTCAGCTTTTAACTCTTACAATTACTCACTGAAATTGCTACTTACACATCTGTGGAGTGTTCCCTGCCTGACATTTCCCAATCCAAAAGTTGAAGGTATCCCACTTCCTCTTCCAGAGATCATCAAAATGATGCTTGCATTGCTCACCTGTGCGGGGGATACCTGTTGCACTGGTTAAGACTATGGTCACACTATTCTAACAGTCCTGCTGCATCAACCTGAGCCCATGCCCCCTAATTAGGAGTCCAACAAAAATCTTGGACTCCTGGACACAACAAAGCTGCACCCAAAAGTGCAAACCCTCTCCAGCAACTCCAGACATGCCTGCCATAGTTCAAGCGCAATGTATAATGAGCATTTCCCTCCAATTGCAGTTTATATGGTACTGTTTCCTGCATACTGCATGTCTCATGCTTGATGTGTGTGTGTGTGCACATTTTGGATTTGCAACATTTGAAAATGCTGTGAATCGCTTATCACTGCGGAAACCCGGTAGGCGAGGGTGTGCAATACTGGGCACCATGTTTGAGTGATAGTAAGTGATGTGCAACAGTGGTGAACAATACAAGCTCTAGCTGATAAGGTATACAGGCACTTGTGTAAATGGGCTAGTCAAATTTACCATATATATGGCTCTCCTACACTTGTAGCTATTACAAGAAGAAGGATGAAAAAACAGTTGTGTATGTTGCACTTTATTGCTATAATCTGCAATCTCAATCTCACAACAGTAAAACAAAACATGCACACCCTGTACTAGAACCCCATACCATCTGCACTCCACCCACACCTGCTGCCACAGGATTAGTGAGATGATATCTGCTATTGTAGTGTTACTGTAAGGTTCTTGCTGTTAACTGTAGCACAACGCCGCTTACTGGGGTTGTGCAATGCACAATATTATTAACTGAATGGATCCAGTATATTTGTGTGGCTGTCTGGGTCCTGTCTATAACCTGGGTGGTCCATTCCTCCAGTTTGTGAGCTGCTGCACTTTGCGCAAACCAGCTGAGCATAGCTAAACATATTTATAACAAGCAGCACATCACACAAACACTGGCAATATATATATATATATATATATATATATATATATATATATGTATATATATATATGTATATATATATATATATATGTATATATATATATATATATATATATATATATATATATTCACTTCAGAAGCTCGAATCCCCTAAAATCTCGAATTTCATATAACCGAGACCAAAAGATCGAGTTTTGGAAACTCGAACTTATGAAATGAAACCGTAAAAAAACAAAAAAAACTCAAACACCGCTTTTTCAGGGGGGCTTCACCCCCCCTGCACCCCCCACACCCCCGCTACTTAAATATACCAACTCCGAGATCGCGCTACAGTGGGGAAAAGGGAAATCTCCCATTTTGCACTGTATGCGGAAGCGCAAAAACGGAGATTTCCCACTTCCTGTCAACATCGCAAAAAAGATAAAAACATTACGTGCACACAGATCGTACAGGAATCCTTGCCTCTGTGTGCACGTAACGTTTTAATAAAAGTAACTTCTTATTCTTTAACACTTTACATATTCGATTTACTGAAATCTTGATCATATGGTTTCGACCATATGCAATTTGAGATTTCAGTAATTCGATTATGTGAAGTGTTCCCATATATATATATATATATATATATACATATATATATATATATATATATATATATATATATATATATATATATATATATATATACACACATACATATATATATATATATATATATATATATATATATATATACTGAGGTGGTGGTGCTGCGGTAGCGTTGTCGCCTCACAGTAAGACGTTGTCCTGTTCGATTCTCAGCTAAAGCGTCTTCTGTGTGTGGGCGTACCTTCGTTGAAAGTTGTGTGTCAAAGCTAGCAACTCGGCATGTAAAAATCTACTGCCAATCATTAGCGGACCAGAGTTCCGCTGTGGCGACCCCTAACCGGGAAAAGCCGAAAGTCACAACAACATATATATATATATATATATATATATATATATATATATATATATATATATAAAGGATAAAAACTTGATTAAAACACAAAAGGCAGACTGTCCACAGTTTTGCAGAATGTCCAGATATTTGCATCATATATTTGTCCTATTCCTTGTAAAATGGGTGGTTTATTGTGAAATCACTGAAGACTGCAGTCAATATATAATGACATATATATTTCTGTTCCGTACTTCATATCTTTTAGAAAATGCATACTTGCCCTTTACCCTCTCATTAGTTTAGTGTTCGAGTAGAAACATCCACATTCAGTATACAGGTTTCATTGCCAGTAACACTAGGGCAAGGTGTGATCCTTGCCTACACACATCGCACATCATTAATATTCATGGCGTGAAGTTGCGTGACGCCACATGAGCTGTGTAGGCTCTGCTCGGACCCTACATGGAGTTTATTGAATCCCGCAGTATGACTGCTCACACTTAAGATATAATATTTACCTGCTCTCTCTGTGATCATAGCTCTCAGCTTCTTTGCTTGAGAATTCTAAACATCAGGGATGATTTTTAAATATTATTCTAATTTACTTAAAAAGTTAAAAGTACAAAAGGTTTTGCATTAACATATATTTTCTGAAGATTAAAAAGTATAAAACTCTTAACGTCTGGCATTAATGACTGTAATCCACAAAGATTTTTTTCAAAATCTAATTTTACAATTCACAGTGCAACAACTTTCTAATACAGAAATGAATGGACTGGAAAGGAAACACAGCACAGACATCTGTTCAGCTGATTAGCTGGTCAAAGACAAAAACAGAGCCAATGTTCACACTGCTTGGCGGAATCTAGTAGAATAAATATTTTCAACTTCCCAGACAGCCATTAATATTTTTTTTTATAACTGGGTGCCAGTTTTCTCCTTGCACACTTATTTTTCCTCCAAACAACTTTATTAAATTTCGCATACGACAAAAGCAATCTTACATTTACATAAATTTAAAACATACAAAACATACAAAATGATACCACTTTAGTTGCAAACTGTTTACATCACAGACAGAATTGAAACAACTGTAGTTGCAAACGGTATACATCACTTATAAAACATCCAGACATTGTCAGTTAGACATTATATGGCTCAGTCAAATCCTGCCTCTTAAACCTTGTTCCTGGTCTGTATATATTGTTCCCACAATTCCCATTTTTTTCCTATGTAATTTGCTCCTTCCCTTTCTAAATACCCCAATTTCTGCTTGTACAGTTTGACCATTAAGTGACACAAAATTATATGATAATATAACATTCAACATTTTAACAGTCTAATTTGACAGATCTGTAAAAATGAATTAATTTACAAGTAACTGAAAGCCTATTTCAACCTTTCATCCTTTGGAATCAATGCACATAAAGAATTAACACCAATGTAACAAGTCAGAAGCACCTAAAAAATTATACTATTCATTTTGCATAAAATCTAAATAGTCTTCCAAATAGAATTTAGTCTAACAACTGGATTATAATTTTGTTTTCCTATATACACAGTCATGGCTTCAGCTTTAGCTCCTTTGGTGGAAACAATTGGTCTAAGGAGAGAATCCCGTATTTTTTGTCTGCCTTAGATTTGACCAAAAATAAAAGTACATGCACTGTGAACATTTAAATAGTCACCTGTACTTTCATTACTCAAGGCTTCTAAAATCCATTCTTCATATAGGCAACGATGTAGCCCTTAAAACATCCTCCATATCAACCTTCTCATAGTCTGTTTCATTATTCAATAACTGCATTTGTCTACTGTAGTCATTCAGATTCATAATAATTAGTGGGTCTCCCTTGTCATCTTCAAAACTCAGGGTCAATATCACCTTGTTCTCTTTCAAGGACATATTATAATACTAGGTGTGTGTGAAGGTTTACATAACTCTAACTTCAGCTTCACAAACACAAGAAAAAGCTGCAAGCTTGGATACCAAGGGGGGATTTGTAACAGCTTGGCTTTCTAAAAGGAGATGCTTCATAAGAAGGAAAATCCTTGTGATTTTAACAAGATTAGACTTGTTCTGCAGCTGTGGGTTGACAGAGGTTACTGAATCTCTCCTTTTTATTGGCACAAAAGCCAATTCTTTTGCTAACACCTGTGCATCAATGGATGACATAATGTGATAAATGTAAAATCCTGAAAGCCCCCCTTAGTATAATAACCAAAGATATCAATGTAATTGAGCAATATGTCAAATTAGCCCAACAAATTAAAAAAATCCTCTTGAATAAAAAGAAAATGCTCTCAAATACATATAAATGAATAGCAAAAATGAAATATCAAAATACAATACCTTTCTCAAAGTTTTGGGAAGGAAAAGGCAATACCATAACAGACATTCAGAAGGAATCAACTATTAGAAATACTATGAAAATGATGCCATATAAAAAATTAATATACACCCAGATCATGATTTTTAATAATGCATACCATACACATGTACACCTAAACAAATTCAATCAGTCTAAGTCACTTTACTGTCCCTTCTGTCCTAATACAGAGGCAGATATCCTCCACATCTTCTGGAGCTGTAAAACTGTTTATAAACTCTGGTGCTCACTAAGATTACTCTTAGAGAAATCAGACTATTCAAAATTTACTTTGTCATGGAAACAGCAATACTGCATATATTCAAAAACAAGAACAATAATGTCTGTAATCACATAATAACACTATGCACCCTATTAAAATCTCACATAGCAAAGATCTGGATAGACAGATCAAGACTAACCTGGTCCGAATACAAAAGCATGGCCAAAAAACATATATTGGCTAAGAAGCTTTATAGAAAAAGTCAGAAGAACCAAACATATTATTTTATTTATTTATTTATTTTACATTTGTTGACTGGGTGAGTCCAACTGGATACATGTCCATTTTCAGTAGAGGCCTGGGGAGATAAGCTCCATTAAGCTAATAAAATGCAAAAGAATAATAATGATTAACATCAAAGTACATGACAACAATAGACTAGAAAACAATTTACATGGTATCTGATTAATGATACGTTAGCATTATCTCAAGATAGAAAGGGATAAGAACAAGTAATTATAAGGTAGAAACATATTCACACAGTAGAGAGCTTGATATTCATCACGTAGAAGGCTAGCAAGTAATATATTCAAGAATTACTACAAAATACTAACTGATATATTATTATAAATTGCAAGACAAATGCTAATAAAACAAGGATAGTAAACACATCTCTTAGATGGAAGCAGTAACTGCATTATCTAAGGCGACAACTTTATGTAAATATATATATAAGGTTTAGTAGAGTAGACTGATATCTTTGTGTAGGTTGATGTTATACTTCTAAATTTGCTCTCATTTGTCACTATAATGTACAAGTGAAATGTTAAAATAATATTACTATGACTAACATATAACATAACCATTTCCTTGTGTTTATCCAATACTGTATTCCTAGCTATTTTGAATATTATTTAGCAAAGTGTATCTCTGTTTCTGCTATCAGTGCCTTTTTCCACCTCAGTCTCAGTGCACAAAATTAAGCAATGCCATTTTGCCATCCCTGAGCATCTTCTACCTCTTAACATTTTTAATGGTTCTCCTCCACTGTCATTGATTCTCACCCCCCACCCGATACTGCTAATTTGGATTTCTCTGTGGTTTTCATGGAACTACAGCAACTTCTGCTTATGACCACTAACCATCTGCTCCCTCTGAAGCACTTGCATTCTTTGACAGTTTCCTTCAAAATCTTGCTTAGGATGGATAGGGGGATTTGCTTGACATCGAGGTTGCACCGTACCTTTGGCTCCCATTCGTTTTGCCTCATTTGTTGTGTTAGCTGCCGAGATCTCCTTAGTTGAAGGTTTGTCCCATCTAAAAAAGGCTGTTAGGTTTGCTCAGAAACACGTTCATTTGAAATATTACTTAAAGATGTTTCCATCTGACCAGATGGACTAGTTGTACTTTCTTCATACTAACTGCTACTTTCACAGTCCTTGCAATCCCTTTCATATTTTTTGTTTTGCATTTGTCTGATAGTTTTGTCCTGATCATTTTGCAGTCTGGCTGCATAATTAAGAGAAAATGTTTTGTTCTTATATGCAGAGTACATTTTGCACATTTTCTCATTTAACCTGGTAATCTTCCCTTGGTTAAAATTTCATTCATCTAGGAAGTTGGTCAATTACTTCATGCCTGTGGGGAACTTCATTATTCTTATAAGAACTCTTTAAACGTTTGGGCTACATTCAAAAAAAAAAAAGAAAAAAACAGACTGTCCCACTCTAACCTTTTAATTTTTAATAGCACCTTCTCTGATGATATAAAGTGTTCGTGTAGAGAACCAGACCTGTATCATTCGATAGCACATTGTTAAAGGAATGGAAGGGGCTGCCAATTTATTTCTTTGCATCTACCACACAAAGTGTGTTGCCACTAATTATGCAAAATACCACTTTGTACTAAACAACCTGACTATGAATTGTTGCCACTAACTATACAAAATGCCACTCTATAATAAACAACCCAACTATGAACTCTATTTCCATGTTTAAAATATATTTGCTGAACAACTAGTAAGAAATGAAAGTATAACAATAAAGGCAGAACGTTTGCGTTTTTTGGAAGAGGCAATTAAGTCCACTCAAGTACATGTAAAAGCAATCTTCAGTTAGGTCATACTACAGACACTTACCAAACCAGCAATGTACTGCAATTCACTTGAAAAGAAAAGTACAGTTGTGTACACTTACCATAAATGTAGATGTCCGAGTGAATTCAGTGTTGCACTCATCACTTGTGGGTTATCCCTGCTGTGGTAGCCCTCGGCCGGCCCTAATACCAGAGTCAATGTTTTTTTGCATTGGCTGCAGTCGCCTGTAGTCTGACATTGGGTCATCAGTGCTATAAAGCAAGGCAGCGAGGTCATTACATCAGTTTTTCTTGCCCTAACCCATAAGAAGCACAAGGAAATGAGGAAAAATGGCCATGGTGGCCAAAAGCCACCATGGGAAGCCTATGTCCCCCTAGGGGAAGATGCTATATGGGGGTTGGAGGGAGGGAAACCAGGACTGCAACAGTGAATACACTCGAACATCTACATTTATGGTAAGTGTACACAACTGTACTATGTTCTTTGTGTTTCACTGCTGCAGTCATCACCTGTGGGAGGATTCCCAAAGCTGAGGAGAGGGGTGGAAGGAAAGGTTAGAGTTTTAGGCATAGGTCAGCAGGCTCTGCAGCACTGCAGAGGCAAACCCTGCCCTAGACTTAGAAAAAAGAGGGAGGTGGTAATGCTTAGTAAGGGTATGGACAGAGGTCCAGGTGGCAGCTTCCAAGATGTCCCTGGTGGGGACTCCTCTAAGGAAGGCTGTGGAAGTGGAGGCTGATCTACTGGAATGGATAGCCTTGGGGGGGGGGGGTTTCCCATGTTGTCTGTAGCAGAAATGGATACAGTGTGATATCCATTTGGAAATGGTTTGTTTAGAAATGGGCTTCCCCTCTGCCCCAGGGGCAAAGCTGACGAGAAGTTGGTCTGTTTTTCTGAAAGGTTTAGTACAGTCCAGATAATATCTGAGTTGTCTGTCCATGTCTAGTGAGTGTAGAATCCTTCCCCCCTTGTTTTGAGGGTTGGGAAAGAAGATGGGTAGGTGTATGGCCTGGTTGAGGATCACATCATATACCACCTTGGGCATAAAGGAGGGGTTAGTCCTCAGGGAGACCCTGTCTGCATGGAAAATGATGAAGGGCTCAACAGCCATGAGAGCCTGAAGCTCTGAAACCCTTCTGGCTGAGGTGATAGCTAGTAGGAAGGCAGTCTTCCAGGAGAGGTATTTCAATTCTGTAGAAGCAGCAGGTTCTAAAGGAGGTAAGGTTAGTTTTTCTAGAACATAATTCAGGTCCCAGGGTGGTGTGGGCGGCCTTCTGGGAGGTCTAATATTAGAAGCCCTTCTGAGGAATTGCTTAATCAAAGGATGAGAGAAGAGGGGTGGGTCTGAACTGAAAAATGGCAGAAATGACTGAGGCATGGATTTTAATAGAGAAAAATGAGAGGCCACTATTGAACAACTCGGCTAGGTAATCCAAGATAAGGGGGATGGAAGGATGGGAGGTACTGACCCCTTTGGACCGGCTCCAGGAGCAGAATCTTTTCCATTTTCCTGCGTATGATTTTCTGGTGCTGGACCTTCTGGCCTCTGTGATGATGTCTATGACCTGTTTGCTTAACAGGGACTCCTTGTTAGCTTTTAAGGTATAAGCCATGCTGAAAGACTGAGAGTCTGTAAGTCTGGGTGCAGTATCTTCCCCCTCCCCTGGGTCAAGAGGTCTGAGATCAGGGGAAGCAGCTTGGGTGGCTGTAAGGCCAGGCTATGCCGCAAGGGGTACCAATGCTGTCTGGGCCAATCTGGAGCAATGAGGATGGCCTTTGGTCTCTCCTCCCTAATTTTGATCAGTACTTTGGGAATAAGGGGCAGAGGAGGGAAAGCGTACACAAAGAGGGCGTTCCAGGGGAAGGTCAAGGCATCCATCTTCCATGCTAGGAGGTGATACTCCCTGGTACAGAACTTTTGCAGCTGGTGGTTCAGGTGTGATATCCACTTCCGGTGTCCCCCACTCCTGAGTGATTTGTAGAAAGATTTCCCTGTGGAGCTGCCATTCGTGAGGGTCCAGTAAGTTTCTGCTTAAGTGGTCTGCCAGTGTGTTGTTGACCCCTGGAGGTGGCTGCTAATCTGCACAGGGGGTAAGACTGCCCCCCCCCCCATTTGTTGATATACCACATTACTGTGGTGTTGTCTGTTTTTATAAGAAGAACTCCTGGCCTGAGAAGGGGCTTGAAAGATGTCACAGCCTTTTGTACTGCCATCATTACTTTCCGATTGATGTGCAAGTGAAGTTGCTGGGCATCCCAAAGACCTTGGGTGCACCTGCTTGCTAGGTGAGAGCCCCAAGCAATGTCTGAGGTGTCGGTGGGATGGTCTGGCTGGTAGGGTGGAGGATGAAGGGAAGATCCTTGTTCCTGGTACAGGCCTCTGCCCACCAGAGAAACTCGGCCCTTATACATGGGATAAGAAGGAGAGAGGTCTCTAGGGGCTAAGAGTGTTGGCACCAAAGGTTCTTTAGATACCACTGAAGTTTCCTCATGTGAAGCCTGGCCAGAGGAATGAGAAGGATGCAAGATGCCATGTATCCCAGGGCTTGTAGGAACTTCCTTACAGTAAGATGACTTCTGGAAGCCAGCTGGATAAAGTAGAGAGGCAGTAAGCTCTGCATTACTGGGGATAGGAAGGCCATTTGGGATGCTGTGTCTAGAAGAACTCCCAAGAAAATGATCTTTCTGGTGGAGTTTTGCTTTGATTTTTTCTCGTTGATGGTAAACCCTAGGGAAGTTAGGAGTGATTTGACAAAGAGAAGGTCTTAGAGCAGCTTTTCTTTGCACTCTGCCTGAATGAGGCAGTCATCCAGGTAAGGGTAAATGTGTATATTTCTTTGTCTGCAGAATGCTATGGCTGGGGCCAAGCATTTGGTGAATACTCTGGGTGCAGTAGATAAGCCACAGGGTAGCACACAGAACTGAAAGTGTTGTGAGCCTGTTCTCAAGTGCAGGAATTTCCTGCACAATTCCCTGATGGAGATGTGAAGGTAGGCATCTTTTAGGTCTAGGGTCACTAGCCAGGCATTTTTGTTAGCATGGGCAGCAGCTGCTGCAAAGTTAGCATTTTGAATCTGGGGACCACCAGGGAGGTGTTCAGAATGGAGAGATCCAGGATGGGGAGCCAAGTGCCCTCTTTTCTGGGAACAAGGAATAGTCTGGAATAAAATTCTTTGCCTGTTTGATCTGAGGGGACAGGTTCTACTGCCCCCTGGGATATGAGAGTTTGTACCTGTTTCAATGCCTCTGCCCACGGATTTGGAGGTATGTCCGTGCACCCTCTTGGAATTGGGAATTCGCTGAAAGAGAATTTGTATCTCTGAAAAATGATCTTTAAGACCCATTGGGCCTTTGTTACAGAAAGGCAATTGTCTTTGAAGAGGGAGATTCTTCCTCCTAGTTTTTGATGAGTGAAGGGAGGGTAGAGGGAGGAGGGGGAGTTATTGTGTTTGCCATAGAAGGTTGGCTTAGAACTCCCTGCTTTAGAGACGGAAGTGGTCCATTGTTTGCTTCTCTTCTAGCCCTGGGATAGGGGCCCTGATGGTCTGTCTCTGAGGGGCTTACCTTGGCCCTGTCTGCTAGGTGCAGGGAAGGCCCAGTGCTTAGAGGGAAAGTTCCTGCTGAACCTGAAAGGTTGTACCTGAAAGAAATCTTTTACTGTTTGCATTGATTTTGCTTTGTCTTCCATCTTTTTATGCACCTCTTCTGTTTTTTCCCCAAACAAGCGCTCCTTATCTAGGGGTGTATCAATAAGTTTAGACTTGACATGATCAGGGAGAGGTTGTTCCTTCAGCCATGCATGTCTCCTAATAACAGACCCCATCATTGCTGCCCTGCTAGAGGCTTCTAGGGTGTCATATCCACATTGTAATGAGTGTTTGGCCACTTGACAAGCAGAGTGCAGTAAATCTGCTAATTCATTTGAACTGGCACAGTCAGGAAAGGTAGCAATTTTCTGTTTTAATAGCTCCAAAGTGTGCTGATATTTTAACATATGGAACTGACAATTGAGTGCTCTGATAGCTAAAGTTGCAAAGGTGTATACTTTTTTATCCCATCTGTCTAGAGCTCTGGTGTCCTTGTCAGAAAGAAGAGGATTCTTGGCAGAACTAGTCTTAGCCCCTTTTGGTCCCTGTGTAATGACCTCTAGGTCTGCAGCAGGATTTCTGTACAGGTATTTGTGAGAATCCGGTACTCTGTAGTACCTGTCAGGTTTACTGGGAGCAGGAGGGAGGGTGTCGGGGGCTAAGCTGGATTTGTGGAAAACATCATCCACCACTTCTAAAATGGGGGGATGGCCAGGGGTCTGTGCTGCGGCAGGTCCAGAAACTCTCTAAGCCTTTTCTTAGACTGTGGGAACTCCTGGGATTCTCACTGGAAATGTTCCCTGTGGGAGTGAAGGGTTTCCCCAAAGGAAAGGTCCTTTGGAGGGGAGGCAGAAGGGATGGATTCCTCTGCATCTGAATCCTCATAAGCAGTTAAGGGATGCTGTTCCTCTTCAAAAACTGAATAGTCAAGATTCCTCAAAATACTGTTCTGTCATCATTTCTGGAGAAGGGTGCCTTTTCCTTTTAGAAGTTGTGACCTAACTACCCCCGGATAAAGGAGATGAGATCCTCTGCCATTTTAAGCATTTGTGCTTGGGGTGGTGGAGCAGTAGCAAGATGGTGGCTAGAAGCAGATTTCCTAGGAGCGGCCTGGCTTCTAGGCCTGAGAGAATCGGTAGTCAGAAGAGAAGACGTCAGTTTCTGTCTAGATTCGGTAGTGCAAAAGGCCTCCTCGGAAGCCGGTGCTTGCGTCACAGTTCCGGACCCAACCGAGGCAAAGACAGCCAAAGGCTCAGAAGATGAAGAAGATTTCTGCGGCATACTTGACTCCGAAAGGGTCTCAGTAGAGGCCTGCGTAGATATCGAATCAGGCATCAGGGGTTGCAAAAGCACCTCACTGAATTCCTGAGAACTGGCGACCTGCTTAGCGGTAGTGTCGTCGGAAGACTTAGCCTATCTCTTTCTTTATCTCTACTTTTTTTCGGAATGTCTACAGATTGTTGGCTGACGGACACCATATCGGAATGCGAGGATGGAACATGAAAATAACTGTCTACAAAAAGAGCTCTACGGCGAATGGTTCTCGCATTAAAGATGGCACAGAACCAGCAATGGGGGACATCATGGTCTGGGCCTAAACAAGTGACACAGTAAGAATGGAAGTCTCGGTGTGGGATCTGCTTTCCACAGGCGAGACAATTAACTTTTTTGGACAACGGTTAATGCAAAAAAAAAAAAGGATCCCAATGGGGTACTTAGCTTTAGAGTTTTAAGCTGAAAATTCAACTTCTGGTAGTGACCGACCGGCACTCGTGCGAACTGCTTCTGCTATGGGCTCCATAGCAAGAAAGACTGATGTAATAACGTCGGCTGCCTTGCTTTATAGCACTGACGACCTGACATCAGACTACAGGAGACTGCAGCCGATGCAAAAAAACATTGACTCTGGTAATCGGGCTGGCCGAAGGCTACAACAGCAGGGATAACCCACAGATGATGACTGCAACAGTGAAACATGAAGAACATCACTGTGTTCATCTTTTAAATATGTTACTTCAGTGTAATTCTATTGTAATCATGTTTTCAGAAAATGCACTTCAGAAGTCTTATAAAACTGTAGATGGTATACATAATCATTCTTAAAGAACAAAATTAGAAACTGGATCTTATCAGTACCCAGAACACGCACAGAACAGATCATGTAGCAACTACCTACCAGAAACAAACAAGACATGTCTCAGTGTAATTGTTATGTACTGCCAAGCATGCATTCAGGCTTTGCCCCATAAATGTCTTTTTTTCTTGCTATACCTCTGCAGCTATCAAAATAGTAGCTGTGGGATGTATAAACTTGGCCATTTATTTTCATATGATTATACTGTTTGCAAAGGCTGACAAGTGGAATTTCTAGACATTAAGGCAAACCTGAATTTAACATGACTCGGGTGTTAAGTGTTGCAATTCTACTCCAGCAATCACGCTTTTTGTTTTAGATTATCAAGGAGGTTACATGATACTTCCCTGTGGTTAAATAACTAGCTTTTATGAGCATGGGCTATGACATCTTCTGATACAAAGGCATATTTAAGTCACAGGAGTAAGTCTGTGATATTTTTGCAAAAGTTTAATTTCGGTAGTGGCCGCCTGTGTAAAAAAAAAAAAAAAAAAAAAGTCAAATTACTGCTCAGGTTAGACCGTGTTCAGACACCCAAAGCACATTTATTGTTTTCTATGAATCCCCTTCAGTGTATGCAGCAGCAGCAGCAGCAGACAGTTCCCAGTTCATGTAATGTTGAAGCACACCATGCAGCAACTGCAGGAGAGAGCGGCAGGTAACTATCGAAATCAATAGACAAGCTGCACTTATTGCCACTTATACAATCATGTGCGACTAAACTGCTTTAATGTGAAAGGATCTGTTGCCATGGCATCACTGGTACATAGCCAAGGTCGGTTACAAGAGGCTGAACATGTGTTTTTCCACAATCCTTTCTTCCTTCTGCAGGCAACATTACAGGGTTGTCCAGTACATTCTTTACAACTGGAACTGTTTTCTACGAAACATATTATGCCCTAAGCTGTGGTAGAGTGCCATGTTTAAAGGTCAGCTCCTAAAACAGCACAAAATCACAGTATTTCCAAAAATAATGCAAAAGCAATAAACTTATCCAAGCAATTTTTAAGAGAGCATAGAATTCTTTACTACCTAGCTTCTTGGGTAGGCACTAAAATACATAGCAGCGTTAAGTTTCTTGTTGAACAGTACTACAAATTTGTATCTAATCTAAGGGGGCAGCAAAAGCCAACACATTCTGGCTAGGCTTATAAATGCATTTGGGCAGATAGCATAGTACCTGCCTATGAACCTATGTATGCAAGCAATTTCTTTCTTAAAATAGTATCAACCTAGCTAAACAGATAAAACAGAATCCCTACCTTCAGTAACTCAACATCTAACATGGGTGTTCTGAGTGTGTATGAGAAGGAGCTAGAAAAAGGAATGAGTGAAAGAAACATGATGATGTATGAAGCGTTAAGATTATATCCTGCAGTGATGTGGATTTAAGAGGCACAGAAATTTAGAAATTCAGGTTTTTGCCCTGGATTTTGTCAGGCAAGAGCACAAAACCTAACAGCACACCAATCATCTCTCACATTGAAACAAAACCAAACCAAAGCTGAAAAGGCAAAGCTCATCAAACCTAAAAAAGATTTCAACCCAGATTATGCCAGGAAGGGATACAGGAGAACAAAACATCAGCTATACTTAATCATAACCAATGTCTAAAAGGGATGAAACCCACCATATGCTATGCAAACTAATGAATTTTTCTACTGCTGCACCATTAGAGAAGGTCTGCTGTGACAACTTGTGCACTGCACTGTCACTTGTGTATAGCAGTAGTGTGCAGAGAGGCATCAGTATTACTTAATTACCCCACCAGGTATTCTGGTAGCATCATTTGTGCTCTGCTTCTGGGGCTCATGCTGCAGTACTTCTTCCACATAAGGGAATAAATGAAAAATTAAAAGCATTAATGGTGATGCATATGTAACCCAATGGGTAAAACACTACTAAAGTAACAGGGCACACCAAGTCAGGGTGGAAGTTACATGTGTACCCCAAATGAGGACACCAGCGGTGTCACAAAAGACTCAGTACTGGAACAGCTCTTTGGAATATTCTTCTCAGATATAAAAGTAGGTACTGAGCTACAGACAGCCAACTAAGATGACAACTACAAACTGAGTAGCATCATTTATTTCAATGAAAATGTCTTTACTCTCCAAGTTAGTTTACAAAAACTACACATGTGAAGCAGTAGTAACAGCTTCACTGTTAATGTTAATAGATATGGAGTTAAAAGGTTTGGCAAAAAGGTCTGTAATTATACTTACAAAATAAAAGGTGAAATCATAAAAAAATTAGACCATCATTAAATGAATGATGCACAATTTTAAAAAGCAATTTAATATTTTATCAGTGTACATATTTATCAACTTAGAAAAGCAGACTATAGCCTATGAAATTAAAAAATGATGCATCTAGTCACACAAGGGAGATCACTGAATCTCTTCGCACCTCTCTCATCTAGCCTATTACTAAATTTCTCTTTCCAAAAGGCTACGTAGAGGGTGGCCTAATCCTGGTCTATAGGCCAATGTCCAGTCTGGACCTATCTGAAAGTCTATGCCTGGAATACACCATTGGGGGACTAGCATCAAACTGGTTAACCTAATACAAAAAAGACCATTAACAACAGAAAAAAGTAGCACATACCTTACACATTGGCTTTTAAATTTAGGGAAATGCTTTCCCTTAAAATCAGAACTCAGCCATTAATTCAACATAATGTAATATCTCTGATATATATATATATATATATATATATATATATATACATACACACACACACACACATTATATATATATATATATATAAACATACACACACACACGTTATACACTTCAAAACATCTAAAACACATAACATCAAATTTCATAACATCGAAAATGTGCATCAGAACATCGAACACTACAAATCACATAAAAAAATAAGATCACCTCCACATATAACACCACCAAACTACTAAACACATTTTTTACTATGTTTCTGCAGGGAGACAAGCCCCCCTGCACCCCCCGCAAATTAAATATACCAACTCCGAGATCGCAGTACAGTGGGAAAAAGTTAATTTCCTAACCCCACTGCATCACAATCACCATAAAGAATGTACACATAATGTCTATATCACTTTCCTGTATGACCTAAAAAACACATACAGAATGGCAAAATAAACACTATATAAAGAGTATTAATTCTTACACTATATAAATAATAACTATAGAAATAAAAACTACAAAATCTCATAGTGATACAACAAGATTAACAGATTAAATTATAACATTTACATATGTGCTGATACACTATTGCATATTATACATTTTTAGATGTTATGAGTTTTAGATGTTTTGGTCTCGATGTTATGAAATTAGATGTTATGGGTTTTAGATGTTTTGAAGGGGACCCATATACATATATTTATTACACACACCATATCTATACCATGCATGTACATCTATGTAGATCTAAACACATGCGCACACACACACACCAGCCCATTTTATCACAGATTTGTTTTGCCAGCTGGGTCTTATGCCCTCCAGGCAGGGGTGGCTCGTGCTATTGGTCTGCAGGACTGCAGCCCTCCCAGCTGTGCAGACCTCAGCTGTAAAACTATAAAATAAAACAAAAAATAAATAAAAATAAAAACGCGAGTCCCGGAACATCGCGCACATGTGCGACTGCAGCATTCGGACTGCTGGTGAACCAATCTGGAGCATGCACACAGAATCCAGACTGTCTCCACCAGCAGTCCAGAGTATGAATACAACATTCAACTCCACATTTTCCCAGCAGTCTATGCAGTTACAACTGCATAGACTGGAAGGGGATCGGACTGCAACATCCGCAGGCAGGAATGACTAGGTGCTCTTGCGGGAAGGACAGGTTCAGAACGTGGGCTTTACTCTGCAAAGTGTGTGTGTTTGTGTGTGTGTCTCTGTATCAAATGCCCCAGTTGCTACATGGTGGTGGGTAGAGAATAAGGCTTGAACCCTGTACCTTGAGGCCAAGTGGCAAGAGCCTGAATTCCCTACCCACCACCATTTATAAAAAATTGTAGATTTTTTGCCTCATATTTGTTCTGCTCCTCATAAAAATCTGTGGTTTCTGTATTTTTGTTTCTTAACACAGTCAGTAGTGCAGTGGTAGCATTGTTGCCTGAGAGCTACAGGTTGTCTGGTTTGATTCTTGGTTGGGGTGCCTTCTGTGTGGAGTCTGCATGTCCTCCCTGTGTTTGTGTGGGTTTGCTCTGGTGTCCTCCCATTTTACAAAGACATGTGTCTGGAGTGTTTCTGCTGAAAATTGGCTTTTGTTCCAAGTCAGACTTTCCTGGTTAACAAATGTTAAATAAAAATGACAAGCATTTGAATTTCAGACGTCATATTCTTCAGAAAGTACACAATAACGCAAAACCTATTATTATAGCAATTTTCTAAGTTTATAAGATGGATATTTGAAATTTGTCCCTATTTTGGGACTGTATTCCCACATTATTGGGTTCGTCCAGGTTTTTTTGCCAAGGTTGAGAGCTATGGTGAGAACTTGAATTCACTGAATATGTTTGGGGGCTGTATTCCCCCATTATTGGCTTTGCTCAGGTGTTTTGTGCTAAGATGTTGACAGCTATGGTGAGAACTGCATTCACTAAATGGTACCCATTTAAAGTTTCAGCCTTCCTCTCTTTCATAAAACAGATGGTTTGGCACAGTGTTTGGCATAGTATGTTGCTCTGACTATTTTGCACAGGATCCTGGGTTCAATACTTGGCAGTGAAATTTATGGTGGTAACACAGCATTTTATTCTAGCAACTTTCCAACATTATATAATCAATGTTTAAAATGTGTCCCTGTTTTTTGCCTCCCCCTTAAATTTTGGCTTTTTCCAGATTTCTTGTGTTGCAAAGTTCAGAGATAAAGCTGAGTGTCAAGTAGATTTTACAAGAAGCTGAGAGCTGCAGGAGAATAAAAGTTTAGTGCTGCTTATGCTGAGTCTGCTTGCATTGTTAATAGCATAACAGGTAGTGTACTTGCTTTTGATGTAGAAGGCTGTGGGTTCTACTCCCACAGTAGGTAAATGCATTGCTGATACTGTATTGTATTGTAAAGGGGGTGGATGCTGCAGTCCTTTTTGGTGAAGATACCTAGTAACTATATGAACGTGTTATCAGTTTGCCATCCATTCCCTATTGCAATATTACTAGCTTATCGTTTTTTTAATGCAACATAGGCAATTTATTCCTCAAGGGCAACATGCACTTTATTTGTAAATGAAACAATGAAATATAAAGTTGTTTGCTAGCAGCAACCTCTTCATTAGTTACAGATTTCTTTAATGTGGAATTATTTAGATGACTTTTACTTCTTCAGAGATTGTGCATATTTACTGATACTGGTGGACTGTAGAAGTTTGAGTAGACTTTTATGATATAAATGTTCTGAATTGGGCAGTTTTGTCATTATTGGTGCATGCATTTTGTTTCATTGTTTACTGGAAAAATGTTCAAAACAACAAATTTAAAACACCCTCTAACAACTGTACTATATTGTACAAGAAATATAATTTAATAGAATCAGGAAGGTGTATCAAAGAGCACGTGTACGTTTCGTGTGCAAGGGGCCTATGATTTGAAAACAGCCCAAAGTTGATCTTTATCTACCACTGGCAACATGTATTTTCTTTGAATGTGGGCTTCAATGCTGTTTCAGTGAATGTGAGTTTCAAGGGCAGACAAGTTTTAATGCTAATAAGTCTGTTTTCATTGTGAGATTGCATCGCTTTGTTTAGCAGATGTTTTAGTGTTTGTGCTGTAAAATGCAAAATAAAATTTTCAAATGAAGTCCAAATCACTGTAGAAGTAAAGTAGTATGCACATTAATGTTTATGGTAAATGGGGTGAAATAGCCAAGTAATGGTTCATTGGAATGGTTGCAGGGGGGAGGCTCCATTCGACCATGATTTTGTGAGGGGGGAAGGGCGGCAAACTTAAAGACAGCCCCAGCTGAACTATACCTCTCAACTGTCCATATTTTCACAGAATGAATAGATTTTTGCTTCTTATTTTTGGTTTGTTCCTCATAAAATGTGTGGTTTTCTGGCAAATAATTTAGAAATTAAGTCACTAAATAATGACAGACACTGATTTTCAGACTTCATAACCTTCAGAAAAATGCATGCTAAAGAAAGACCTGTTATTCTATCAACTGTCTCAGTTTATACAACAATTTTTAGTACTGTTTATATGTTCCCCCAGTACATTTGGCCTTGTGCAGATTTCCTGCATTAACAGGTTGAGCGGTCCATGTAAATAAATTGCTTTATAGAATTTGGCATATCCAAACCTCTCAACTGTCCCCAATTTTGGCTCTAAATGTTGCTCTTCCCCTAATAATCCCGTCGCAAAATGGCAATTTTGGAAGAAAACGTGGAGGGTTTACAATTAAGAAATAACTGTAATAATCAGTTATAGATTACTTTTAATTCAGAAATGCATGTAGATTCTTTTATTTTTGTCAGCTGCTCAAGGTAGCAGTACTAATATTAAAAAAGTGTCCCTTCTTTGACAGGTTTCCAGCTGTATTGTGTGGCTATTTTATATTTTTCCATCACATTTTTGGTCCATTTTTCAAAAAAATTGTGTGTTTTTTGGCAAATTAGTGGTAAATCATTAAAGACTGAAGTTAGAAAATAATGACAGACATTTGAGTTTCAGATTTCATACCCTTCAGAAAAATTCATACTAATGCAAGACCTACTATTCTATTATCTTTCTAAGTTTACAAGAGCAATATTTAAAAAGTGGCCTTATTTTTGGGCCTTTGTCCCACTTTTATGTCCGGCTTTGTCCAGATTTATTGCTCTGAGGATGAGAGGTATGACAAATGTGTCAGGGCCATCAGTCAGCCAGAGACGTTTCAAATTGTGACATACTTGTTGCACCCTGCTCCCCCATGTAGTGACTCTGTATGTGTCCAAGCAAGGCAAGGAGCAGTTATGCAGTGTAAATGTGCAGAGTATCCCCCCCATCCAAGGTAGACACAAGTACTACTTTTATTCTGTCCTTGATTTTGCGAATTATCTGGTTTCTGTCATATTTTTATACTGTTGATTTATGCTTATTATTACTCAGAAAGTGCCTTTTGCTCTGTGTTTAAGTAGCAATGCTTTAATGACTATCAGGTAAGCTTGTCTGAGATTTGCTACTTTCAGCATGTTACTTGGTACTTTAATAAAGCTGAATATAAATTATAATTATAATTGCAGTGCAAGGAGAAGTGGTTTGAGTTGAGTGCTGCTTGTTTTTCTTATACTTGATTTTGACTGGCATTCCAGTAATGTATTTAAAAAGTAATTTACTTTTTCATGCCTCACAATCTTTTTGTTTCCATCTAGATATTAAGTAAACTTTCATACAGCCAATGCACTGAAATATTTTTTTCTTCTACACTTCATTTTGTCTTGATTGGACTCTCATAATGACGGCTTGGTACCCAGGACAGAGTATTTAATTAAAGTTCCAGTTTTTGTGGTTTTTAGCATAGCTCCTCCCCTTTCTAGTTGGCCGCACCCTTGCCCATTGGCCCCACCCATTCAGTTGTCTCCTGCAGCCACCCTTTGATTTGAAGTCACCAGCCGCCACTGCCTCCAGGACCCATGTTAAAGGCTGTTCTGGTGTTTTGGTGGAATGGATTTCACTGTCATGGTGTAGCTATTTACTGACTGATTATATGAATGCCAAATCACAGTTAATATTTTATATATACATACATATACATAAAAGCTCTCAAATCTTCCAGTTCCACTCTCAAGTTCAACGAAGATAAAAGCTAGAAGGCAAAACTACTCGTCTGTTATGAGTTTGCTCCACAAACCCTAAAATAAATGGGGATTTATAACTTATAACTTGAATTTGAGAGAGAAACTGGACAATTCAAGTGTTTTTTTCTTCTGGATATTCAATAACCGTACACCTGTTTGCCAGTTCATGCATTTCCTGTGGAATACTACTGTGGTATATATCTGTATCTAATGCATCCATTTATCTGTGTGTGTGTGTGTGTGTGTGTGTGTGTGTGTATATATATATATATATTTTTGTGTGTGTTGAGTTTGCCTTAGGTGTGTGTGTGTGTGTGTGTGTGTGTGTGTGTGTGTGTGTGTGGGAGTGTGCTACACTGATTGATAAAAAGAAGTTATGTACTCACCATAATGTTCCATGTTTGTTGTCCATAATCTCGCCTTCATTCTTGATGGTTGGGTTCGGAACCGAACATCGGTTCTGACTTGGCCGCATACTAAAGCTCGAGAGCTTTCACTGGCACGAGGCTATACCCTATCCCATGATGCTTGGCGACAGTTACCCAAATCTCATTTGCAAATACCCATCACTAGACTATCTAACCCACTAGGGTAACACAATAATCCTATGTGCATGTCTCATGAGGCACAAAGGGAATCAGAGAACTTATGATCAATTCCAAAAATTTCCTCTCAATCCTCCAGGAAGGGGAAAGGAGGGTGGGATGCAAGAATGAAGGTGAGATTATGGACAACAAACATGGAACATTATGGTGAGTACATAACTTCTTTATGTTAAGTTGTCTTATCTTGCCCTCATTCTTTATTGTTGGGACAGCATCCCCAGCACCTTCTTTCTCGGGTGGCTCAAGGGAATAGACTCTTCAGAACAGTGGAACCAAAGGAAGCCCTGTTCCAGGAGGCCACATCTACTTTGTAATGAGTGATAAAGGTATGAGGATTGACCATGTGGCTGTAGCACAAATTGAATCTAAGGGTAGTCTGGCTTAATTGCAGTGGAAGTCGACATAGCTCTAGTCGAATGGCCCCAAATTTTTCCTGACAACTGCTTATGCTGAGAATTATATGCATATGTAATGGTATCTGTAAGCCATTTGGATAAAGTGACTTTTGAAACTGAAGTTCTTTTCTATTTTCCAAGAATGAGACAAATAATTGGTCCGATTTTCAAAACTGCTTTGTCCTGTGTAAGTAGAAGTGTAACTGCCTATGGGCATCCAATTGGTGAAGCTTATATTCTGCCTTGTTGCCATAGTTGGGGAAAAAGACAGGCAGTTCAATAGACTGATTTAAATTGGACTCAGAACAGACTTTGGGCAGAAAGGAAGAATTAGTTCTGAGAGAGAGAGACTGTCTGGAAAATCAAATAGGGAGGACGGATAGTTAGAGCTTGCATTTCTGAAACTCTCCTAGCTGAAGTAATGGCTGTTAAAAAGACTCTTCCATGTTAAGAGCTTTAGTGGGAAAGAGGCACCGCTGGCTCGAAAGGGGGGAGAGTTAAAGCAGTCAGTACCAAACTTAGATCCCATGGAGGTGGTGTTTCTCTTACTGGAGGTCTTAAAAGGAATGTACCTCTGAGAAAAGCTTTGCATAATCTATGACACATTATATTGGATCTCATGTCTCCTACGTGGTAGTTCGATATGGCAGCTAGTTGTATTCGTATAGTGGCCGCAACTGCTCCTTGATTAAAAGTTGCTGATAAAAATTCCAGAAATGTAGTTATAGGGGCTGTAAAGGGATCAATATTATTTTTGTCAGCCCAACAAGAAAACCTTTTCCATTTGCTAGCATAAAATTTCTAGTAGAAGTCTTGTGCGATGAAACTAGAATGTGACGCACTGCTGGGGACATGTCTGGAAGCCTGGCTAAGATGGGAAGTGGAGAAACCAAGTTGTCAGCTTGAGGGTTTGAATGGTGGGATGGAGCTTTCCTGACTGATGAGTCAGAAGATCCAGTACTGGGTCCAGGATCCAAGGCTCCTCCTGGAGAGTGGGCCATAGGAAGGGGAACCATATCTGATGAGGCCAGTACAGAGCGATGAGAATTAGCCTGCAACTCAACAATTTGGCTTTCTGAAGAACTCTGGGTATTAGTGGAAACAGGAGAAATGCATAAAGAAGTCCTGGGGCCAATCATGAACAAGTGCATCCCTGGGTGACTCTCTCAGAGGGGGAATTAGGGCAAGATAGCTGCTGCATTTGGCATTCATGGATGTGGCAAAGATGTCGCAGCAAGGCTGGCCCCACTTGTGAAAAATTTGGTTCACAATTTCCTGTTTCAGAGACCACTCATGAGGCATAAGAACTGCTCTGCTTAATTTGTCCACTATCACGTTGGACTTCCCTGTAATGTGTGTTGTGATCAGAAAACACTGAGAAGATATTGCCCAGTACCATACTCTTTGAGCCTCTCGATAGAGGGGGTAAGATTTGGTTCTGCCTTGTTTGTTGATATACCACACAACGGACATATTGTCTGTCTGAATTGCAATCATATATGGTGGAAGAGAAGTCTGGAATGCCTGCAACACCAGAAGCACCGCTCTCATCTCTAGGACATTGATGTGCAAGTGGTACTCGTGTTCCTGCCAAGTCCCTTGGACAGTCTGTCCCAGATAATGCCTCCCCACCCTATCTGGGAGGCATCTGTGGTCACTGTAGCTATGGGTTGGAGAAGAACAAATGGTCTACCTATGGTTACCTGGGTGGACTTAAGCCACCATCGTAGATCCTTCTTGCTGGTGTCTGTAATGAGGCTCTTGTGTGACATGGGCAATTCCTGCATGGACAACTGAGCAAAGAGTAGCCACTGTAACACTCTCATGTGTAGACACGCCAGAGGAGCTAATGTTATTGCAGCTGCCATTGAACCCAGTACCTTGAGAACAAACATTGCCTGTGCTTTCTTTTTCATCAGCAAGATAGATATTTGATGGTGCAACATTAGTACCCTTTCATGAGGCAGTTTTGCTACCATGTGTTTAAGTCTGCTCCTATAAAGGTAATATGCTGTGAAGGCAACAAGGCAGATTTTTCAAAATTTATGGTAATGCCTAGCTCTGAACAGAGATGAATGGTAGTGTCCCTTGCCTTGGTTAGTAGATGCTCGGTGGTGGCGGTTAGGAGCCAGTCGTCTAAGTATGGAAACACCCGGAATCCTAAATGCCTCAGGTGAGCCGTGACTACTGCCATGCATTTGGTAAACACTCTGGGGGCTGTAGTGAGACCAAAGTGCAGAGCTCTGAACTGGTAATGACTGGCTCCCAGCAGGAAGCATAGATATCTCCTGGATCGCCTGTTCATCTTTATTTTATAGTATGCATCCTGAAGATCTATTGAGCACATCCAATTATCTTGTCTCAGAAAAGGGAGTATAGACTGCAGTGTTACCACCTGGAACTTTGCTTTCTTTAAGGACTTGTTCAGTTTGCTGAGATCCAAAATTGGTCTCCAGTCCCTTGTTTTTTTGGAAATAAAAAGAACCTTGAGTAAATTCCGGATCTGGTTTGGTCTGCAGGGACTTCTTGGATGACTCTTTTTTTCTAGCAACCTTTGAATTTCTAGAGTTACTTGATCTCTTTGACCGGGTGCTATGTCTGGGATGGATCTTGATGGAGGGGCTGGAAAAGAGAAAGGAATGTTGTATCCCCTGGATATGATTGACCATACCCATTTTTCTTGAGTGATATTCAGCCAGGCTTTTGGGTACACTGATAATCTCCCCCCAACTGGGGAGTCTGGATGTTTCCTCTTAGAAGTTCTCTTACGAGGGACCTCCTCAGAGGGGTACTCTGGGAGGTCTCAGAAGAGAGTGGCTCGCCCATTGGGGCATCCTGGGGCATTGGTTCTCTACACTTGGGCTGGAGAGATGGTGTAGAGGTTGACACTGGTCCCTTAGGGGGAAGAATAGCTGAAGCCAAGGGTGGAGCATTCTCAGGGGAAAGAGCACTCCTCATCACCTAGAAGGCACCACGATCCCAGCACGAGACAGCCTCTGGCTCCGAGGAACCTAGAGATTTCCCCTGTGCCAAGGAGGATGGCTCCGAGGCCGATGTGGGTGCTGAACTCACCTACGCCGAAGCCCCGAGGGGAAGAGTTGGATCTAACAAGGGTCCGATTCAGCTCTCCTCCCCAGAATCAATAAGGGAGTGTCGGCTTCCAGATTCCTCGATAGAAGACAACATTGAAGAGACTGGAGCGGAAGTCGGGACCGAGAAGCCAGCTGTGGATCTCGAACCCAACGGTTCCACCACAAGGGCATCCAGGCACTCTGGCTCCGAACTCATCCAAGTCAGAGGAGGAACAGAAGATGAGGCAGATACGACTGTCGACTCCACTTCCATTTGGGCTGGGCTCAAAAGAATTTTTGCTAAGGCTGTTGTTCAAAGCAACCTCTTGACCACCTGCTCCACATCATCGTTCGAGAGACTCCTGGAAGATCGAGAGGAAAGGGCGGAGGATCTATGGCTACCAGCCACCGATTGCAGAAGGGATGACTGTGGCACCGAACGGATTGGCTCCAAGACCAGTGACCGGCTTCTCTTTTGGCTCTGAGTTTGCTCCGATAATGCTGGTGGGGCCGATGGATATTTTGACTTCTCGGGTTCGACAACCTGCGGATACAAAGCAACATATTTCTCAGGCTTCTTAGCTCAGAAACCAGAGATGAAGAAGCAGATTTTGTAATGGATTTTTCAGAGGAGGATTTTGAGGACTGTTTCCCTTTGATGTCCACATCAAATGGTCCCCCTTCAGTAAACCTCTGACAATCAGTTTATTCTTGCATTCCTGCAGGACCCTGGAGCTGAAACCGTGGCAGATAGAACAGGAATCCTGCAGGTGAACGGTGCCCTAAGCAGTAGATACAACTTTTGTGCTCATCTGTTAGTGACATCTTTTGTGTGCATGAATCACACTTCTTAAATCCAGATTGCTTAACTTCTTTAGTAGAATATTTAGACATATTGAAAAGATTTGTGCACCACAATAGACAAGCACTATAAACACAGTACGCTAATCCAAGGTGCAGCCTTTGACAGTACAGTAAGGTACAGAAAAGCACAAATATTAGAAACAAAAAATAATACTTTTTTTTTTAAATAAAGAGGGAAAGAAGGGCTAGAGGAGAGGTCTCTAACTTAAACGATGATCTCTTCTAGCCAGAGGAGACTTCTCTAAATTAAATGACGAAACCTCAGAAAAGGATGTAGAAAGGGGAAGGAAGCCCTCTAACTAAAATGGGCTTAAAATAAACGGGACAAAAAAGAAATCCTCTAACTTAAATGGATTCATTCAGGACCAACTAAAAAAGCCAAGGATAGGGTAAAAAGAGGCCTGCGACAACAACAGTCTACACAACCAATGCTAAAACCAGTGAAAAACCAAGAGTAAAGACTTAAACTGCCAAAGTAGACTACAGTGCCTTAAAGTAGAGAAAAACAAGATTTTTTTCCCAAAAAAGGTATCAAAAAAACTATGAACTAATCACATAAACCCAATACTAGCCTGAGACAGTGAAAAGCAATCCCGAAGCAGCAAGTGGCAAATGAGATCTGGGTAACTGTCGCTAGGCATCATGGGATAAGGTATAGCCTTGAGCCAGTGAAAGCTCTTGAGCTTTAGTATGCGGCCGAGTCGGAACCAATTTTCGGTTTCAAACCCAACCATCAAGAATGAAGGCAAGATAGGACTACATAACATCAAGTATTTTCAGTTCTTGCATGTCCTGATTATTTTATCACTACAGTGAATGGTACAGACTGGCTTGTTTTTTTTATTTTACTATACTATATTAATCTTTTAATACTGTGGCTGGATTTATTGTTTTGGGGTGATGTCTGATCAGTTACATTTTTGAGGAGTGTTTTATGTTTAGTTTGATGGACTTAATTACATTTCCTCCTATTACAGTCTATGGGATACTAAATCTCACTTGACATGTTTATGTTTTTAGGATGATGTAATCAACCTATCAATACTTTCTAGATGATATGACCTATAGATGTTAATACTTGCACTGTACACCAGATATTTGTTTTTATTCCATCCACTTGGGGTTCAAAGTAAGGGCAGATATATACAAATGTACCCATGAAATACCACATAGGCAGCAATCTACTTAACACCGAATGCGTGATAAGAGACCTTGGGACCCAGGTGGACAGTAGTCTCTCCTTTGATAGTCACATCGCCACAGTACTCAGGAAGTCCTTCTACGTGGCACACCTCATCATAAAAGGGTTCTCATCCAGGAAAAAATAGGTCATTGTTCCCCTCTACTTGTCACTCATTATAGAGTACAACGCCCCTTTTGGAATGTACCTCACAAGACATCTGCAGCAGCTGGAAAGGCCACAGAAGTACCTCACAAAGAGGATTACTGGCCTCAAACAAATGCCCTACACTGACCACCTCAAAAAACTCCAGCTTTACTCCATAGCATATTGCCTACTCCGAGGTGATCTCTGCCTAACATATAAAGCTATGTCAAACCCAGAGCTGTTGGATATGCTACACCTAAAGAAATCCCAATCCCTCTGAGCTACACGCTCTAGGGACCTAAACCTTGTCACCACAATAAACAGGACATGCTGGAGGGATAGATTCCTGTCCCAGAGACTTCCTATACTCTGGAACAAGCTACCCATCTATGTCAAGCAAAATTCTTCATTAGCACTCTTCAAGAAAAATCTTGATGAGTGGATGGGAAATAGGAAATGAACCCCGGGGATCACTTCTGTGTCTCTGCTGGACAGTGGTACATGAAAATAACTTTCTTGAGTGGCGTAAGCTATGGAACCTTGCTGGCTAGGCTTACGTAGGCCCTTGTGCCGATAGCCTAGTACCTACCTATGAACCTATGAAATACACTGTATATATGAGAAATGGAAAATATCAGGGTGGCATTAAGGCAATCACGTTTTTTGAAGGCTAGTTGTCCATAAGACTGACAAATGAACTTGAGAACCTCTGAAAAAAGTGACTGACTGTGTTTCATCACAGAAAACTATCAAAAGTGGTAATACCCTACTGGTAGGGTGCCCTAAGGTCATGTATCTTGGCCTATGGTGTC
Organism: Protopterus annectens; assembly: GCF_019279795.1. Lineage (NCBI taxonomy): Eukaryota > Metazoa > Chordata > Ceratodontiformes > Protopteridae > Protopterus > Protopterus annectens. The sequence goes on along the minus strand of NC_056725.1, from coordinate 1,178,163,711 downwards.
CAATAACTTGCAAATGCTACTGCCTGAAAGAGTAAATCCAGGCCTGCAGCACTTTCTCTGCAATCACAGATGCTTAGGAAAACACTTGGGGTCTGGGAAAGTGGGCAGGAACAGGCCCTAAATTTACTTTTCCACAAGAATGTAACATTCAACAGGCAATCAGGTGTCTCAGTAGGAGAGCTGTTCTCCAGTCCAGTGTGGAGGCAGTTTCCTTCTAAAACTACTTATCCTTCCTTTTATTGCATGCCCTAATAAGACCATACTTTCTTACAGTCCAGCATGGTTTTATATGTAGGTATATCTCCTCCCCACCAATAAACTGCTGGAAGGGAAAAGTTATGCTAGAGCATGTTTTCTAAGCAATGTCTTGCAGGTTTTCACCATTTTACTGTAACACTCTTGAAAATGTAAATTTTCAATAACAATTATTTTAAAAAGTTAATTACTTTTGGGCCATCCAAGGCAGAAGATGGAGGTCAATTTTGACAGTTAGAATTTTTCATTCCTAATATTTGTACTCCCTGGGAAACAAGACTATTTTTCATGATAATTATAAAAGTCCTGAAAATTTTTGATGCATATACACTGTTAGCTGGGGACTAGAATTTGATAAGACAGTATAAACTGGATATGGAAAATTTTGTTAGCACTACATCTCACAATGATTGTTCAGAGTTCCATGATCGTATTTCAAATACTTAACCACTCCTCAATGTAGACATCTTACTTTTTTATCTCCTGACACAAATCTTTGTCATACTGGTATATTCATCAGTTCATTTAATGATATAAAAATGAGCTCAACCACCTTTATATACGTGTCTGCACTTATGCACAATGCCAAGTATATGCTTTGGAATAAAGTCCCTTCAAAAATGTGCACATGGTCTCCACTCAGGTGTCTTCAAAGTACAAAGTACACAGAAAACAAGGAAAGGCGGCAATAAGATTTTCAAAGGCTAACTTGGGGAAAAATCTAAAACTTTAAACAAACAATGGAGTCAAAAGCTCCATTCATGGAAGTGTTTTTTTTTGTGGCAAACTACATTTCTTCTGAGAAGTAAATGGTGACATTACTCACTGTTATGACTACATCCACATTGGATTACTCAGAAATCTGTCTCAGTTGCAAAAACCTTAGTATAAATTCTACAACCAGATCATAGCAAAATGTTAAAGGGATATTCTAAGCCTGAACTGCAGACAAATGCAGAAAAGTTTCATTTTTAATCTGCATAACCTGATGCCTAATAGAAGGTGCAGTGGTAGCGTTGTTGCCTCACAGCAAGAGGTTCGCCCATTCGATTCTTGGCTGGAGTGCCTTCTGTGTGGAGTGTGCATGTCCTCCCTGCGGTTGAATGGCGTTCGAAAGACATGCGTGAATGGGCGTGCCTTCGTTGAAGGTTGGGCATCGGGCTGGCACCTTGGCACTGTAAAAATCTACTGTCAATCATTAGCGGACCGGAGTTCTGCTGTGGTGACCCCTAACCGGGAAAAGCCGAAAGAAGAAGAAGAAGAACAACATAACCTGAGACCTAATGGTATGGTGATGCAGTCTGTTGCTGACTTGAATGGGTGTGCTGTGAACTGTGGATCAGCTTTGAGTCTGAATAATGCACTTAAAGACAGACTCATGAAAGGCATTCATAGTAAAGTCTGCCAAAGAAGAGTACTTTTTGAATCAAATTTAGCATTTCCAAAGGCATACATTATCTTAAGTATGAAGACCACATATAAATATACAATTCAGTTAAGGAAGCGTAAGGCACAGACTGATGCTGTACACAAATTCAAAACACAGTCACATCCTGCAAGAGGTAAACAATTTTGTGGTAACTAACAGTAAATAAGCACGCTCCACAAGTACGCAGTTATAAAGAGGCAAATTTTACAGCCATGGAGATGAGGCATAAATAATGAACATGTCTGAGTAAAGTATGGTTTCAAAACAAGAATAAAAATAAAAATTCATGGCAAAAAGCACTAAATAATATGAAAAGATTATCAAGCATGTTAATGTAACTCTGGATTACCAATGCTTGGCAAGTTCTCAAAAACAGAAATAATGGTCTATATTTTTTTTTCAAAAATGACAAAATGGACATGGAATAAATAGAAGTGCAGAGATACCAACTGAACATGAAATAATGTTTCATGCACTACTCCCTAAGAAATGTTTACAGAATTCTACTGTGAAAGTTTGCACATGAACACGGCAGAGCTTATCGTTAAGTAAAATATAGACTGCTACTATACAGTATGAAAAGTAGGAAGACTACCTGAGTTTGGTTATGGTATAAGGTGATAGACCAGCAATGTCAGAAGAAACCTGTTACAAAATTAATGCTAAAGTTTAAACAAATTAAGATGGTTTAAATTCTCCAACTCTTTTGGGTTTCTAATACTGTTACTGGAATGGGTCCCATTCCTAGGTCAAAGTATGATTAAATTTTGTGAAATGAATATTGTTTCAATCTTTATGTTAGTCAAAAGTGCTCTTTGCAGTACCACAATGTGCCCAGAATTGACTCCTCCTGCAATTCATATGGGGTTGCATGTACCTGTAGCATATCTGAATAAGACTGCAAATTCTTTTTTGAGACCCATTAATCCTATTACTATTGGAACTGTCTGGATATCCTTTTTCCACACTGCCCTCATTTCTGCCTGCAAATCCTTGTATTTTATGACGTTGTGTCTCTCTGTACATAAGACACTGTAGTCACTGGGTGTAGCAATTTCAATGATCAATGCTACTTTTGTCTTCTTTTCAGGGATTACTATATCTGTTTTTTTGCATCTATTTTCTGTTGGTAATCAGTGATCCCACATGATATAAACTTCATCATTATCCATAATGCTTTGTGGTGCATGTTTACAATGTTTTTCAGCTACTTCAATATTTTAATGTTTGTACTATCCCCAATGAAACAGTCTTGCCACACCATTATGCCCTTCAGTATACATGCCCTCTGACTTTAGTGTATTACACCCAGCAGCAAGATGTGTGACTGTTTCTAGTTCTGTTATACAGAATCTGCATTTGCCTGCTTCTCCCACATGCTCAATAGACTTTTGCAATCCATTGTGTACGTAGTGCACTATCCTTGGCCGCCAGTATTAACCTTTCATCTTTTGGTTTAAATTCACTTCTCCTTAACTATTCCTGCATGAGATCCTGATTGACATGAAATTATTCCATGAGTTTCCTGTACTTGTAACCATAGTTATGCCTTTTCCACAGTTCTTGCTTCTAAACTGATCCTTATCCTTACATTCTTTCATTTTTTAGCACATTCAGTTGCTGCCTGATTTTTGTTTACTTCTGGTTTGTTTTCCATTCCAGCTTGACACTGATATGCTTCTACTGCACTAAGCAGGGAAAGTCATCTAAGACTTGTTCTGTTCATGTTTCAAAACTTTCACTATGTTTGGATCTAATAAAGTCAGTAGATATGCATGTAGGTCTATGATTGCAGATCTATACGTGTAATCAACTTTGAGGAGGTCCATACCTCCTACAGAATGAGGAATACATAATCATGGTATAGACTGATTTTTATATATTATTTGATAAGCATGAAGCATTTTTCTTGTTTTCCTGTGAACTGATCCAATATCTTTTGAGGTCAGTCAATTACCCCCAAAACTGTAAGAACAGGAAGAGTAAATTGGATTATAGCTTGGACTTTGTTCCTAGATGTTCGGGCTGTTTTTCAGTATTAATTTTAGTCTTCTAAAATATTCCTTGTTGAGATTTGCTCACATTTGTTCATGTTTTATTGCAGATCCTTCATCATTTTTCAAATATTTATTCACTCCCTCCTGCTCAAGTTTCTTTATGACACATTTCTCTCCCAGAATGATATTTTCTTTGTGCTGCAGCTTTCCTGCTTTAAATGCAACTTTTCCACATTTATCAAGACTAAATGACATTCTTATATCACCTGAAAAAGTTTTGACCACTTTTAGTTGTGCTTTTAGCATATCATCTGATGAACTACACAGTTTTAAAAAAATTCACAAAAAGAAGACGAGAAGTCTTTATACTTTGTTGTTTTTTTGGGGAGCCAAATTGTAACCATGACCTAATCTATTGAGTAGATAGCTTAATGGGTTAAGGGCAAGACAAAAGAGCAACAATGACAGTCACCCTGGAATATCCCCTCTGAATTTTTATCCCTGGGATAATTATTTGTCATTTATCATGGCTTAGCTGCAAAGTGGTTTGCCACTATCTCATGGTCACTTTAATGTCATTGATCAATGTAGGGTATATCTTACACATCTGGAAGCACTCCTTGATCTATGAATTTGTGATGTTGTCAAATGATTTTTTGTAATCTATCCATGCCATACTTTGATTCTTCCCCTTTTTACAATTCTCCATTATAACCTTATTTAACAACAAATGATAATTTGTTCCACAAGAGTTTCTTTTGTTACCCGTTTGTTCTATTATAGGTTCATAGGTTTATACTAGGCTATCTGCCCTAAGGCATTTATAAGCCTAGCCCAAATTATTGTGGCTTACGCCACCCCTTATATGAAAAAATACTGTGCCCATTAGTTTGTTGTGCCTCTGTCCAGCAGTGACCCAGAGATGATTCCCGGGGTAAACCTACGATCTCCCATCCACAGGTCTAGATTTCTCTTGAACAGAGTCAGCGAGGTGCTCTGCCTCACATGGACCGGGATTTTATTCCACAGCATAGGGAGTCTCTGAGTGATAAATCTATCCCTCCAGCACGTCCTATTTATATCCGTGCTAAGGTTTAAGTCGCTTGCTCTAGTGGTTTTGGTGGATTTGGATTTTTGAGGTGGAGCATGTCCATTAATTCCGGGTTGGACATGGCCTTGTATGTCAGGCACATGTCACCTCTGAGCAGGCGGTATGCGACTGAATAGAGCTGGAGTTTCTTCAATCTGGCAGCATATGACAGATTTTGGAGTCCCTTTATCCTTTTGGTGAGGAACTTTTGGGGTCTCTCCAATTGCTGCAGATGTCGGGTGAGATACATCCCGAATGGGGCATTGTACTCGATCATTGGTCTGATAAGTGAAGAGTACAGGGGAACAATGACCTCACTAGATCTGGATGTGAATCCCTTCATGATCAGGTGGGCAATGTAGAAGGTCTTTCTAACCACTTTAGCAATGTGAGTGTCAAAGAAAGGCCACTGTCAACCTGGGTCCCCAGGTCCCTGATAACCTCTTCTGTGCTTAGTGGATTGCCACCTATATGGTAGCTTGGGGTTACCTTGTTTTTCCCGAAGGGTATGACTATACATTTTTGGCGTTTAACTTCAGGCCATGGCTCTGGCACCAGCTATCTGTTTCCGTGAGTCCCTTCTGAAGGATATCCGTGTCCGATGCACTTTCCACTATGGCGCCCAGTTTGCAGTCATCTGCAAACTTTGTCAGCCAAAGTCCTCCCATGTTGGCCTGTACTTCTGAGAAGTAGATGCCAAACAATAGGGGGCCAAGGACCGAGCCCTGTGGGACACCACTTGTGACCGGCTTGGAGTCTGACACAGCGCCAGCAACTCTAACCCTGTGGGTTCTGTCCTTAAGCCAGTTTGCAACCCATCTTGTGACATATGGGTTTACATTTAAGCTGGTAAGTTTTTCTACAATACCCGAGTGGGGTATTGTGTCGAAAGCCTTTGCAAGGTCAAGGTAGGCTGTATGGACTGCCTTTCCCTCATCAATGGCCTTGGTGACTATTTCGAAGAAGTCAACCAAGTTCAAAAGGCATGATCTTCCCTTGACAACGATTGAGTTTTTTTCTAAATTACTATAAACTCTGTCAGCATCACTTCCAGTGTATAGTTTACACATTGTTAGAAGGCAAGTTAATGGTCTACAGTTTTTAGGATAGCTTGTAGGTTCACTCTTAAGGAGGAGTATCATTGTTCCTGTTGTTAACCAGGCTGGTGTCTATTCAGGGTGCACATATAAGTAATTCTTACTCAGGGCTAAATCTCTGTGTAAAGAAGTTAATAATTTTGACTATGTGAGGCAAAAGATGTTGGATGACTTGAAATCAATACAAGAAATGCTTGACATACATTAAGAAGTTTTTTTTTGTGAGGAACTGGGACCACTAGTCACCATTGTGAGGAATCCTGGTCTTATACTCAGTGGTCATAACAGGTTTACAATGTGACACAGCTATTTTTTTGAGTATTTTCGATCTCCAAAGCTTTATATAGTACGTTCTGATGAGATACATTCTGTATATGTCAAGTATGACTTCAACATTCTCTAGGAAATGCCTTCTGAGCGGATATATTTTGCATGTGTCAAGTTTAACTTCAACATTCTGTCCACTAACTGCTCAGCATTTCTTTGCAACAGTCAGCCTTATCCTCCTCTTTCAGTGACTCAGATGCATTTTTAAATTTTAGTATATTCTGTCTTTTAATTTTCACAATACCAATAAACAGTACACCTTCATATTTCTGTGCAACAAAATGAAATTTATTTTGTACACACTTGTTTTTGCTTTTACATATTTTTGCAAAATTACACTTTCTAGCACATATTTTGCATGCCTGAGTAAATGCAGGACAACTCTAACTGTCAGATTAGCCATGCCTACTACAATCCTGAATTAAAATGATGGAAGCTCCTCAATTTCTGAATGTCATATGTATCTCTTTTTTATAACCATTACTGTTATAGTTTATCTTGCCTTTATTTCTCACTCTTTCCTTATTACTTGACTCACATTTTATCACACATACCTCTGTGTTCTCTACTTTAACGGTGTACTAGTAATTTCACCTGCTCTGCAAACATCCATGGCATTTGATTAGGTCAGATCTGTTTCTGTTAACAGCCTGTTTACTGTTTCATCATTTCTCACACCCTAAATTGTGTTCTCTGTTATTAGAGAATCGAACAGTTCACCATATTCACAGAGTGAAGAACACAGCCAAAGAGTTAACACAAGCCTCTACAGTTTCTGTAGGATTTGGTTCTCTTACAGAGAATAAATACGTCATATATGGCAAAATCATTCTGAGCTCTCAATAACTACTAACATTTTCCCTAAGCACTGTTATGTAGCTTTCTTCCCTCATCAAGAAAAGGAAGAGTGAAATAAGTTTATGTCTTTTTCCCTATCATCATGCAGGAATGCAACACACTGGACCGTTTTAGGTTTCTCAGCTAATAAAGATATCGTAAGAATATGTCAAACTTATGGACCTTGTAGGTTTTTAGCCATATCTCCTTGTAATGAAAGTAATCTTAGTGGCAGAAGATGCGACGCATTTCCCTTGAGAATTATACCTTTGTAGTTTGAAGCATAGACTACTGAAAAGAAATATTGTTTTTCAGTTATGCAGATACATGTCATCAGTTCTGGCAGATACTTTCTCCACTCTCTGGCAACAAGTCATGTCAGGAGGCTAAGCAACTAACACACAAAGTAAGGAGGGTGTGCTTAATCTCCATGTGGTCTACATTCAGAATGATTTCTTTGACCCACATGACTTGGGTTCATCCAGCAACTTGGGCACAAGAAGGACCAAGGCAAGGTAGTGTGGAAGTGAAGAGATGTCACTGGCTTGTCCACACTGAATTAGGAAGGTGATATAACTCACTTTATAAAGTACAGTTGTGTACACTTACCATAAATGTAGATGTTCAAGTGTATTCACTGTTGCAGTCATTACATTTGGGTTATCTGCTTGCAGGTAGCCCTCAGTCGGCCTGATTAACAAAGTCTTGGGTCCTGCATTGGTTGCTGTCCCTTCTTCCATGACGCCCTGCAGGAGGCCTCCAAAGAATCAAAACCACATTGCAAAGTATGCTTTCCAACTTGTTCAGCTGCATGCAATAAATCCTGCATTTCTTTGTTTTCTGCACCTTCAGAATTTATCAACATTTTCCGTTTAAGCAGTGACATAATACATTGTTGATATTTGAGCATATGGAATTGACAATTTAAAGCCCTTACAGCCAAGGTAGCAGAGGTGTAAATCTTCTTTCCCCATCTGTCTAATGCCCTAGAATCCCTGTCGGAGGGGGTAGGGTTTTTTTGCAGAGGAGAGTCAGGCACCCTGTAGTACCTGTCTGGCTTAACAGGAGCTGGAGGTAAGGAGTCAGGAGTCAGACTGGACTCTGAAAATGCATCATCTACAATATCTAACACAGGCGGAATAGCTAGGGGCCTGTGTTGAGGAAGTAAAAGGAAGTCCCTGAGACTTTTCTTTGATTCAGAACAATCTTGGCTCTTCCAGTGGAAATGTTCCCTCATGGTATGCAAGGTTTCCCCAAAAGAGCAATCCTCAGGAGGAGAGGCTGAAGGGATAGATTCTTCAGCATCAGAATCCTCATAGGGAGGAAGAGAGTATTCCAACAGTAAAACACGAAGAAAGTACAGTTGTGTACCTACCATAAATGTTGATGTTCGAGTGTATTCAATGTTGCAGTCATTACTCTTGGGTTATCCTGCTGGCAGGCTACCCTCAGTCGGCCAGAATTCCAAAGTCTAGGTCCGGTGTCGGTTGCTGTCGCCTCTTCCCTGAAGTCAGTGCGCCAGGGGTATAAAATATGCCACCGACGCCATTTTCTTCAGTTTTTCTTGCCCCAGATGTCAGGTGCCCCCAAATTGGTAGGCTGAATAATATGCCAATAAAAATGTATGTACAAAAATAACATTTTCTTCATCTACAAGCAGATACACCAAATAGGTTGTATAGGATAGAGAAATGCATAAGTCCCAGCAAAGAAAAGGGGGATGGAGGGTGGGTAACCTGGACTGCAACAGTGAATACACTCGAACATCTACATTTATGGTAGGTACACAACTATACTATGTTCATTGTGTTTCACTGTTGCAGTCATTACTCTTGGGTTGAATCCCAAAGCTGAGGATGGGTGGCTGGGCTAAATAGGATTAGGAGAGGCTATGAGGCCCTGCAGAACTGCAGTGGCAAAGCCTGCTCTGGACTTAGAGTAAAGAGGTAAGTGGTAGTGCTTTGTGAAGGTGTGCACTGAACTCCAAGTTGCAGCCTCTAAGATATCTTTGGTTGGTACTCCTTTGAGGAAGGCTGCTGAAGTGGCTGCTGCTCTGGTGGAATGAGGCCTAATGCCCTTAGGCACTGATTTGCCATGTTGAAAATAGCAGAAGCAATGGCCTATCCATTTAGAAATAGTCTGTTTTGAGATAGCCTTTCCTTGTGATCCTGCAGCATATGACACTAAAAGTTGCTCCGTCTTTCTGAAAGCTTTAGTTCTGTCCAAGTACAAGCGTAACTGTCTGTGTATGTCCAAAGAATGCAGAATTTTCTCACCCTTGTTCTGTGGATTTGGATAAAAGGTAGGCAGGTGAATGGTTTGGTTGAGGGCCACACTGGACACCACCTTAGGCATAAATGTAGGGTTTGTCCTCAGAGAAACCCTGTCTGGATGAAAAATGATGAAAGGTTCCACAGCCATTAGTGCTTGTAACTCCAAGACTCGCCTTGCAGAGGTTATTGCTAGGAGCAGAGCTGTTTTCCAGGATAAGAATTTTATATCTGCTGTTGATGCTGGCTCGAAAGGAGGCAGTGTGAGTTTTTCCAAAACATAATTGAGGTCCCAGGCCGGAACTGGTGCTCTCCTTGGAGGCCTAATGTTTTTGGCCCCTCTGAGGTACTGCCTTATTAAAGGATGAGAAAAGACAGGTGGTTCCGTATTGTAGTGGGCTGAAATGGCAGAGGCATGAATCTTAATTGATGAGAAAGAAAGGCCTTTGTTCAGCATCTCAATTAGGTATTGTAAAATCTGAGGGATATTTGGTACACACGTATCAATGTCTTGTTCCTGGTTCCAAGCACAGAATCTCTCTCATTTTTCTGCATAAGATTTTCTGGTACTGGGCCTCCTGGCCTCCAAGATAACATCCATAACAGCTTTTGAAAGAGGAGTGTTCTGAATGGCTACATTATCTGCCATGCTGACAGACTTAAGGTCCTGAGTTGGCTGTGCAGGATCTGATTGTTTTATTGGGTCAGCAAGTGAGAAGTTTGAGGCAATATCCACGCTGGGCCTTGAGACAAGCTCTTTAGGATTGGATACCAGTGCTGGCGTGGCCAATCTGGTGCAATCAGTATCATTTTTGGCTTCTCTTGTCTGACCTTTAGGAGTACCCTGGGAAGGAGAGGCAGTGGGGGAAAAGCATATACTGTTAGATTTTTCCAGCTGAAGGATAGGGCGTCCACTTTCCATGCTTGTTTGTGGTAAATCCTTGTGCAATATCTCTGCAATTGGCAGTTATGAGGGGAGGCAAATAGATCTATGTCTGGGCATCCCCATTTCCTTATTATCATGCTGAAGACTTGAGGATCCAGTTTCCATTTGTGGGGATCCATGAGGTTTTTGCTTAGTTCGTCTGCCAGAGTATTTGTTTTTCCTGGCAGGAATTGTGCTTACAGGTGAACTTGAAAAGCCAATGCTGTGTCCCATAAGGTCATTGCTTGTCTGCAAAGGAGGTAGGAATGTGTACCTCCCTGTTTGTTTATGTACCACATGATCGTAGCGTTGTCTGTCTTTATCTGTAACTGTCCTGGGTGAAGCAGGTCCTTGAAAGCTGTCAAGGCATTTTGAACAGCTAGCATCTCTTTTTGATTGATGTGAAGATGCATCTGGTTTGCAGGCCATGTGCCCTGAATACATTTTCCTGCCATATGGGCCTCCCAGGCATAATCTGATGCATCCATTGTCAGTGTCTGTCTAGCTGTGGGTAAACTGAATGGCAGACCTTTGTTGTGGTGACAGGCTTCTGCCCATCATCGAAACTCCTGTTGCAGGCAGGGAATGAGTGCAATTACTGTCTCCAGGCTGTGGCAATGCTGAGTCCAAACACTTTTTAGATACCACTGTAGTTTCCTCATATGCAGTCTGGCATATGGAATTAGTAGAATGCAGGATGCCATGAAACCCAAGGCCTGCAGGATTTTCCTTGCAGATAAGTGGGTTTTTGTTGCCAATTTCTTGAAGTAAGTAGTCAGTTGCTTTTGTTTGTCTGGCGTGAGATAAGCCATCTGGGCAGTTGTATTTAAGCTTGTACCCAGGAATATTACCTCTTGAGAGGGCACTAGTTTTGATTTCTTTTCGTTTACTGTGTATCCTAGGCCAATTAGTAATCTTTTTACAAACGCCAGATGCTTTAGAAGAATGTCTTTGTTCTCTGCTTGAATTAGGCAGTCGTCCAATTAGGGATATATTTGAATTCCTTTTTGTCTGCAAAACACAATTACTGGTGCCAGGCATTTGGTGAAGACCCTGGGCGCAGTAGATAAGCCAAAGGGCAGTGCAGATAATTGGTAATGCATTGAGCCAGCTATGAATCTGAGGTAGCTTCTGCAAGAGTGATTGGGACATGCAGGTATGCCTCTTTTAGGTCCAAAGTTACGAGCCAAGCCTTCTTGCCCAACATGGGCAGTAGCTGCTGTAGAGTCAACATCTTGAATTTTGGAACTTCCAGAAACGTATTTAGCATAGACAGGTCCAGTATTGGTCTCCAGGTTTTGTCCTTTCTGGGTACTAGGAAAAGTCTGGAGTAAAATCCTTGCCCCTGCTCTTGTTGTGGTACTTGCTGAATGGCCCTCATGTCCATGAGGGCTGTAATTTGTTTTTGTGTCTCTGCCCATTGATTGTGTGGCAGGTCTGGCATACCTTTTGACCTTGGTAGAGTGTGAAAATAGAACCTGTAGCCTTGGGACACTATGTTCCGGACCCATTTGTCTTGGGTAACCATTTGCCAATTTGATGAAAAAAGTGCTAGTTTTCCCCCTAAGGGGGCTGCCAAAGAAAAGTGCTTTGATCTGGTAGAGGAAAGTCATTGGGACTCTTTCCTGTAAGGCTGTGATTTGTCTTCTCCGCTTTTGGAGGTAGGAGCACCCTATTGTTTAGGCCTGTATGAGCCTTGGGGCTAAGATCTGCCTCTGGGATGCCTGTATCTGCCTCTTTGTGGTCTGTCTGACACTGGAAAGGACCATTTTTTAGAAGGCCAGTTCCTGCTAAACCTGGGTGGCTGTACCTGTAAGAAATCCTTGACTGTCTGCATGGATTTTGCTTTATCCTCCATTTTTTTTCAATACCTCTTCTGCTTTAGTACCAAACAAAGTATCATGCTGTAATGATGCATCTAATAATTTTGCTTTAACATGATCAGGCAGATTCTGTTCCTTTAACCAAGCATGCCTTCTAATAACAGAACCTGTAACAGCGGCCCTGCAAGAGGCCTCCACTGAATCATAACCACATTGCAAAGTATGCTTTCCCACTTGTTCAGCTGCATGCAATAAATCCTGCAATTCCTTGTTCTTTGAACATTCAGTATTTGTCAACAATTTCTGTTTAAGCAGTGACATTAAATATTGCTGATATTTAAGCATATTAAACTGACAATTTAAAGCCCTTCCAGCCAGGGTAGCAGAAGTGTAGACTTTTTTCCCCCATCTGTCTAGAGTCCTAGAATCCCTATCAGAGGGGACAGGGTTTTTTGCAGTGGAAGCTTTAACCCCTTTGGGACCCTGAGATACAGTTTCTGGGTCAGCAGCGGGGTTTTTATATAGGAATTTATGAGAATCCGGGACCCTGTAGTATCTGTCTGGCTTAGCAGGTGCAGGGGGTAAAGAGTCAGGGGACAGGCCGGACTCTGAGAATACATCATCTACAATGTCTAGAACAGGTGGAATAACAAGGGGTCTGTGCTGAGGAAGTAGCAGAAAGTCTCTGAGCCTTTTCTTAGATTCAGAATAATATTGGCTCTCCCAATGGAAATGCTCCCTCATGGTATGCTGGGTTTCCCCAAAAGAATAATCCTCAGGAGGAGGGGCTGAAGGAATGGATTCTTCAGCATCAGAATCCACACAGGGAAGCATGGAGTAATCCTGTTCAGAAGAGGAATCAGAGGAAATAGAAACCTAATCAGAAGAATCATACTCTGTCTCTTGCCTAGGCCTCTTATCAGGAGGGGGATGGGAACCCCTGATCAAAGTAATTAGGTCTTCGGCCATTTTGAACATCCGTTTTTTAGGCATGGAACTCTGAGTAGGAGAATGCTGTACTTTTTTCTTTGTTTTTAGAGCTGCTTTAGTCTTTGTCTTTGAAGCTGAAGATGGCTTAATATATAGTTGTGTAGGTCTGAAGACACCGTCAGAAGCCGATGTCTGCTCAGCAGCTCTGGACCCATCTGAGGGACTGATTTCCGAGTGTCCAATACCTTGAGTATCCAGAGGCCCAGTCAGCTCCACGTGGGAGTCGGACGCGGCCTGTGGCTCTGAGGTAGCAGGCGCCAGGGGCTGTGAAAGCGCCTCACTGAGAACTGGTGAACCGGCGACTGGCCTAGCAGAGGCCTCGTCGTCGGTTTTGGACCTCGGATGCCTATCCTTTTCCTTGTGTTTTTTGTAAACTCCGGTTGTCGGCTGGTCCGACGGCATTATATAATTAAATCTTCGGCCCAAGTAATGAAATGTAAAATCGAATCGACGCTTAATAGTGCGTTGGTTAAATCTAGCACAAAACCGACAGCTAGCAACGTTGTGATCAGGGCCTAGGCAAGGAATGCAGTAGGAGTGAAAATCCTTATGAGGTATTTGCTTCCCACAAGAAATACAATTGTTAACTTTTTCTGACATCGGTCTGGAGCAAGAAAAAGTTTCCCCAATGGGGTACTTAGCTTTAATGAACACTTCGGTTCTGAAATTCAGATTTGAAAATCTCAGGAGTCGGCCGACCGGCACTTGCAAACTGCTTTTGCTTCAGGCACCACGCGGCAAGAAAGACTGAAGAAAATGGTGTCGGCTGCATCTTTTATACCCCTGGCGCACTGATGTCAGGGAAGAGGCCACAGCAACCGACACTAGACCTAGACTTTGGAATTCTGGCCGACTGAGGGTAGCCTGCCAGCAGGATAACCCAAAAGTAATGACTGCAACAGTGACACACGATGAACATCATCCCCACTAGTAGAAAGTAAATACCAATATGTCCCTTGTAAGGAAGGAGAAGAAGAGGAAGAGGGGGACGGAGGGAGGGAAACCAGGACTGCAACAGTGAATACACTCGAATCCCAAAACTGAGGAAATGGGTGGAGGCAGTCAAGAAAACTAGGGACTGGCTAGGATGACCTGTAAGACTGCAGAGACAAACCCTGCCCTGGATTTCGAGAAGATAGGCAGGTGGTAATGTTTGGTAAAGGTGTGAACAGATGTCCAGGTGGCAGCCTCCACGATGTCCCTGTTAGGGACTCCTCTGAGGAAAGCTGCAGAGGTGGAGGCTGCCCTGGTGGAGTGAGTCCTGACTCCCTTGGGGGGAGTCTTTCCATGTTGCTTGTAACAGAAATGGATGCAGTGTGCTATCCATTTGGAAATGGTTTGTTTGGAGATGGCTTTGCCCTCTGCCCCTCCAGCAAGGCTAAACAGCAATTGATCAGACTTTCTGAAGGATTTAGTCCTGTCTAGATAGAATCTGAGCTGTCTTTGCACATCTAGAGAGTGCAGGATCTTTCTCCCCTTGTTCTGTGGGTTAGGGAAAAAGGTGGGCAAATGAATGGATTGGTTAAGAGCCACACTGGACATCACCTTAGGCATGAAGGACGGGTTAGTCCTGAGGGATACCCTATCAGCATGGAAGATGATGAAGGGTTCCATAGCCATGAGTGCTTGCAGGTCGGAGACCCTTCTGGCTGAAGTGATGGCCAGAAGGAAACCTGTCTTCCAGGAGATAAATTTTATCTCTGCTGAAGAGGCTTGTTCGAAGGGGTGCAGGATGAGCTTTTTCAACACAAAGTTTAGGTCTCAAGCTGGGGTTGGTGCTCTTCTGGGTGGCCTCAATTTGCTAGCCCCTCTTAAGAACTGTGTGATCACAGGATGTGAGAAAAGGGGCTGCTCAGTGGGGAAATGAGCAGAGATAGCAGAGGCATGAATTTTAATAGAAGAATTGTAGCAGGTTAGCTAAGTAATCCAGGATGAGAGGGAGGGAGGGCTGTGTTGTATTGGCTCCCTTAGCCTGAATTCAGGTGCTGAACCTTTTCCATTTGCCAGCATAAGACTTTCTAGTGCTAGGGTGTCTGGCCTCACGTATAACATCTAGAACCTGTTGACTGAGGTTGGCAGATTGATTGGGGGGGGGGGGGGTTAGGGAATAAGCCAAGCTCCCAAATTGAGGGTCTGCAATTGGGGATGCACAAATTCTCCTTCCCTCTGGGTCAGGAGGTTTGGAATCTGAGTGAAATGTCATGGTGGCAGTGGGGACAGGCTGCGCAGCAGTGGGTACCAGTGTTGGTGAGGCCAGTCTGGAGCAATAAGAATTGTCCTTGGCTTTTCCTCCTTTATTTTGAGCAGTATCCTGGGGATGAGAGGTAGTGGAGGAAAGGCATAGACTGATAGACTGACCCAGGGGAAGGACATGGCATCCACTTTCCATGCCATGCAGTGATGCTCCCTGGTGCAGAGCTTGCTGAGCTGATGGTTTGTGTGGGAGGCAAAGAGGTTGACCTTCAGGGTGCCCCATTTCTGAGTTATCAGGGTGAAGTTTTTTTGCCGAGCTGCCACTCATGTGGGTCCAGAAGATTTCTGCTTAAGTGGTCTGCCAGAGAGTTTTGAGAACCTGGTAGGAATTGTGCTAACAGGTGGAGTTGCATGGCAGAGGCTGTGTACCAAAGGGTTATGGCCAGCCTGCACAGAGGGTAGGAGTGAGTCCCTCCCTGCTTGTTGATATACCACATCACAGTGGTGCTGTCTGTTTTGATCAGGAGAGCCCCTGGGGAGAGAAGGAGCTTGAAAGCTGTTAAGGCGTGCTGGACAGCTATCATCTCTTTTTGGCTGATGTGCAGATGGATTTGCTATGGGCTCCATTGGCCCTGTATGCAGCTGCCGTCCAGGTGTGGTCCCCAGGCATAGTCTGATGCGTCTCTGGTGAGGGTCTGGGTGGTGGGGGGTGGTGAGAAAGGTAGTCACTTGTTGTGGGAGCATGCTGTTGCCCACCAAAGAAAATCTTTTCTGAGGCAAGGTATCATGGGTATAAGAGTGTCTAGGTCTTGGGAGTCTTGACACCAAAGGCTTTTTAGGTATCACTGAAGTTTCTTCATATGCAGTCTGGCATATGGAATGAGTAGAATGGAATATGCCATGAACCCCAGAGCTTGCAGGATTTTCCTTGCAGATAACTGCGGTCTGTTGGCTAGTTGAGAGAAGTAGGCTGTCAGGAAAGTTTGTTTTTCTGGTGTAAGGAATGCCATCTGGGATGCTGTGTCCAGGCTTGCTCCCACGAATATAATCCTTTGGGTAGGTACTTGTTTGGATTTCTTTTCATTGACTGTGTACCCTAGGGAGGTTAGTACGGACTTGACAAAGGCCAGGTGCTTGACCAGCTTTTCCTGGCTGGCTGTCTCAATTAGGCAGTCGTCTAAATATGGGTAAATCTGGATATTCCTTTGTCTGCAATAGGCAATGGCCAGAGCCAGACATTTTGTGAAAACTCTGGGAGCAGTAGATAAGCCAAAGGGAAGTGCAGAGAACTGAAAGTGCAGAGATCCTGCCCTGAAACGGAGATATTTTCTGCATGATTCCCTGACAGGAATGTGGAGGTAGGCCTCTTTTAGGTCTAGGGTGGCTAGCCAAGTATTCTTGGAGAGAATGGGTAGCAGCTGCTGGAGGGTGAGCATTTTGAATTTTGGTATCACCAGGAAGGTGTTTAGAATGAATAGATCGAGGATGGGGCACCAGGTGCACTCTTTTCTGGGTACCAGAAAAAGTCTGGAGTAGAAATCTTGGCCTTTTTGTTCTGTAGGAACGTGCTCTATTGCCCTCACAGAGAACAGGGAAAAGACTTTCTTTTGCACCTCTGCCCACTGGTTTGGAGGTAGATCTGAGAACCCTTTTGGAGCTGGAAGGATGTGGAAAGAAAATTTGTATCCCTGGGACACTATGTTGAGAACCCAGCGGTCATTGTTAATGATGGTCCAGGTGCTTGCGTGAAAGGAGAGTTTTCCTCCCAGGGTAAGTGTAGGTGGGCAGAGGGAGATGGTGGGAGAGGAGAGTCACTGTGAGTTCTTACCATAAGTGGGTGGCTTGGAACTCCCTGTTTTTGAAGTAGAGGAAGTCCACTGTTTAGATCTCTGCATTCCCTGTGACTGCTGTCTGGGGGGTCTGCTTCCACGGGGTCTGGGCTGTACTGCGCTGGTGGGAGCAGAAAAAGAGCAGTGCTTGGAGGGGTAATGCCTGCTGAACCTGGGCAGCTGGGCCTGTAAGAAGTCCTTAATTGTGTGCATAGATTTTGATTTTTCTTCCATCTTTTTTAAGACCTTTTCTGCCTTAGTGCCAAATAAGTTGTCTTTGTGCAAGTGGGCATCCAACAATTTAGATTTAACATGGTCTGGCAAGGGCTGTTCCTTAAGCCATGTATGTCTTCTAAGGACAGAACCGGTGACTGCTGCCCTGCAAGAAGCTTCTAGGGAGTCAAAACCACAGTGCAAGGTGTGTTTGGTTACTTGACGTGCAGAATGCATTAACTCTTGTAACTCTTTAGATTCTGCACAAGCAAGAAAGGAAGACATTTTTTGTATGAAGAGTTCCAGCGTATGTTGCTGAAATTTTAGCATATGGAACTAGTAATTTAGTGCTCTGATAGCAAGAGTAGCAGAGGTGTATACTTTTTCATCCCATCTGTCTAGTGCTCAGGAATCCCTATCTGAGGGGGTGGGATTCTTAGCAGAGGTAGCTTTAATTCCTTTAGGCCCTTGAGAAATTACCTCAGGGTCAGAAGTAGGATTTTTGAAAATAAATGTGTGTGAGTCAGAGACTCTGTAATACCTGTCTGGTTTTCTGGGTGCAGGAGGGAGGGTGTCAGGAGTCAGAGTGGATTCCAGGAAAATGTCCTCCACAACATCCAGGACTGGGGAAATGTCCAGGGGTCTGTGCTGTGGAAGATCTAAGAATTCCCTGAGTCTCTTTTTAGACTTAGTGTAGTCCTAACTTTCTCATTGGAAATGCTCCCTTAAGGTATGAAGGGTTTCCCCAAAGGAAAAATCCTCTGGGGGAGAGGCTGAAGGAATGGAATCCTCTGCATCAGAATCCTCAGAAGGAAGCAGAGATGGGTTGTATGTCTTCATCTTCAGATGCATCAGTGTCATCAGACTCCTGTTCAGACAAAACTACAGGGGACAGATCTCTTTTTTTTTACTTTTGGAAGGGGTAGCTTGGCTTCCCCTGATCAGCATGATAAGGTCTTCCACCATTTTAAGCATTTGAGACTGAGGCAAGGAAGCAGGTAGCTGAGTTTGGGTCGTTGGTTTCTTGGGTGTGGTTTGCACCCTTGGCCTAAGAAACTCGGTGTTTTTCGAAAGAACAGTAGACGCGAAAGAAGTCATCGGTTGTGTCATGAATCGGTAGTGTGAAGGAATTCCTTGGAAGCCAGTGCCTGCTCAGTGGCTCCAGACCCATCCAAGGGAGAGACAACCGCAGGATTCTTAGTCGAAGAAGAGTTTTGCGGCATACCGGACTCCGAGATGGTCTTGGTACCAGCCTGCGAATCCACAGAAGCGGGCATCAGGGGCTGCGAAAGTGCCTTACTGAGGACCGGAGAACTGACGACTAGCTTAAAGGAAGTGTTGTCGGCAGGTTTGGACCTGTGCGGTCTGTCTCTGTCTTTATCTTTATGCTTTTTTTTGGAAGATCTGCTGAGGGATGGCTTACCGAAGCCATATCGGAATTCGAGGACTGTAAGTGAAAATATCTAGCTACAATAAGGGCCTGATGACATATAGTTCTGGCGTTGAACAAAGCACAGAAGTGACAGCGGGGGACGCCGTGGTCTGGGCCTAAGCAAGTGATGCAGTAAGAATGAAAGTCTCAGTGTGGTATTTGCTTTCCACAGGCGAGACAATTGTTAACTTTTTCTGACATCGGTTAGTGCAAGAAAAAATGATCCCCAATGGGGTACTTAGCTTTAGAAGACATCAGCTTCAATTTGGAAGATGAAACTCAGGTAGTGGCCGTCCAGCACTCATGCAAACTTCTTCTGCTTCGGGTTCTGGGGCAAAAAAGACTGATGTAATGGCATCAGCTGCCTTACTTTATACTACTGATGACCCAACGTCAGTCTTAAAGAGACAGCAAACGACGCAGAAATACTAAGCCTCTGGTATTCGGGTCGGCCGAGGGCTACCCTGGCAGGGATAACATAAATGTGATGACTGTAACACTGAAACATGAAGAACATCTGTTAATAGGTAAGCAAAGTACAGGAGTGCCTTTTCAGTATGCATGAGTAAGCTGTAACCATTCTGGCACTATTCAATAGGAATGCCCTACTGTTACACAGACTGCCAAGCTTCTGCTTTGCACTAGTCATCTCCATCTCCTTAACAAGCCTGAGCTAATTCTCAAGGTTACAGCCCAGGAGCTGATGATACACTTTCAATGTGGGATAAGTCTAAAGAGGTCACACTATGAATGTTTACAAACAGACAGATTGGCTAAGACCTCTGACTGCTGTGCTTTGGAGTCAGCACTTTTAAGCTACTGGTTCACAGATGCAAATAACATTCATTTTGTGTTACTGGTACTTTTAGTGTTACCGGTGGCAATTCAAAAAATTCAAACATTGACACATAACTGGAGTGAGTGAAAACTAGACTTCAATTTAGAATTAACTGCACCATCCGTGTCACCTACAAGGATGACTGTGGATCTATAACTATGGTGGCTCAACTCTACATTTTCAAAATTAAACATATTTATGCAAACTGAACATAACGGGGCTTAGCACTGAGCCTTAGAAAACTCAAACATCTACTGGTAAGGCATAAATGATGACACTGTTCCATCTGAATGGCTCGCCTTTTCCATTTTAAGTACATGGTGAACCACAATGTGGCACTGGATGTGAGACCATCTCTAACTAATACCTTCTCAAGCCTAACATGGAAAATCCTGTAAAATGCTTTGGATAGATCTAGGAAGACTAAATAAACCACTCTACCTTGCTCTAGATATAGAGGAATGTACTCTATAGCATCTAAAGGATCATTATCAATGCCATGGTTTGGGCTGGAATCATATTTGGTGTTTAAAATGAGACTGGGATTTTACAGGTGCTACAAGTGTGGTTAATGGGCATATTACATTTTCTTATGACAAAAGGAGACAGAACCGCTAGGAAAGGACATGTGTTTAGTGCAATGAATTGCCATCCTGTGTAAACAGGCACAATAAGTGCTTGTTTCCAAATTGAGAGGACATTACCTTCTTTAACAGAACAATGGATATAAATAGTGACTGGAAATTTACCACCACCAACAGCAATTTTCAAAAAACTTAGGAAACAGTTTGGGAGTTTATCTACAGTAGTAGATCCAGGTCAAGGAATGCAGAACTCAAGTGCAGTACATTTCAAACTAGATCAATGTTATCTGGTCAACTGACATGCAGTGAATGTCATGTTCATTGAGAAGCAGTTGCTTCTGCACCTTGTCAGTCCTGAGATGACTCAATGCAAATATATAGGCATGTGATCATTAATGCAGTCTGTCATGACACAAGCCAGTGTGACACTGACTGGCTTAAATCACTAAATGAAACGACCCAAACTAGAATTATCTGTATAAAGCAGTAGATGAATGGACTCATCTACTGGTAGTGTCTAACCGATATTACATCATCCGTAAGGATAAGTTCCATTTTCCCTCTGCTGAAGAGGCAGGGGCAGTGAAGGACTTTACCAGTGACTAACTTGTTTTTCCATAGAGAGATGTATAAGAAACCCATTGATAGGGAATTAATCTTATTCATTTTTATCTGCATCATGGCTGGCTCTGTTTGCATGGAGTATGGCTTATCTGGGTCTCAGACAGATGGCAGCTGAGGTTTTCAGTGAGAGAATGGCAAGGCTGTTAGCCTCCTTGTGTTTCCCTCCAGCTCTAAAGATGTTGTAGCCTGATGGCAAGACCTCAGAACCACTGAAGCTATGTTTTAACCATGACATAACCTTGAATGATTGGGCAAATCATTCAAAACACTGCAGGAAGTGTTCCCTAACAGAGAATCCAGAGGAACGTTGACATGTACTGGCACAGAAGGAGAGAGGACACCATTCCATATGTCTTCTACAATCTAGGTGGCCAGTAAACCACTTACTGGAACTAGATGTAAAAGTATGACTAATTCAGAGCTCCATAAATTAGCACGACAATATATCAAATACTTCTGAGAGATCTAGGAAAAGTGAACCATCAACTGTATTACCTTCTGATAGCAGCTGTTTCCCACAACATCCACAAGGGCTATATCAGTGCCAGTGTAACACCTGAAATCATGCTGAGACTTGGAAATTATACTAAAGTTTATAAGGTGCAGCAGTTATTAAAAATTAACAACTGTTTTAAGGTTTCCGATAGTGGCTGCAACAATGTTATGGGATGACAGCTGTTTAATATGACTAAGGACCCATGCTTATGATTAGCAAAACAGACACTGCATAGAACATGGCTCTAGCCATGGTTTTCAAGAATTTTTGGGGGTGGTTATCAACTGCAAAGGGTCAAGGTTTTACTTTTATGAAGAAATGTTTTCAATTAAGTCAATAAAGATTGCCTGATATGTAAAGGAAAAGTATTCTTGGTGAGGAGACACATTAAAGTCAGTCCTCATATTACCTAACATGACTTTTTTGAATGAGTTATGAAAGTGAATGCCAAACTGATGAAGAATCTCACACTCGGTGAGCTGGGGAAAGATAGTGAGTTTTGAAAATGCTGTAGCAGCTGGGTTACTGACATAGAGACAGTGTTGTACTACATAATTATTTCTGTAAGATAAATTCTTTACTTGGTTATTCAATTTTTTTGAATTTGATATGATAAGGTTCCAGTTCAGCATGATCATAATATAAACTAAAAATGATCTCTGTATAATATAGTTTTAATTTTATTACTGATCCAAGGTAGGTATATGGTCCTGACAAGTCTTTCGTTTGTATAGGCCATGCTGTTTACCAAGCTGAGAAAAAAAGAAGTGAAGTGAAGGAAGCTTATGTGAATCAAAGCAGGCAGTTAATAGATCTCAGGACATGACTGAAGGTGGATGTTTCAAAATTTCTCATATTTCTAGAAAAGCAATACTTCTGAATCGTATTCAGTTTACAAAATGTTGGGTGGTGATCAATAATGAATGTGACATGACATCTGACATAGCAATTATTAAAGGAAGTAGTTGCAAGGATCCAATCAAAGGTACTCTGATTCTCAGATTAATACTAGGATGCTCAACTGGGTTGAAGCCCATTTAGTGGAGGCCTACGAGTAGTGTCTAGTTAAAAAAGCATTTCAGTATCAGAAATTAGGTAAAGGGAGACTGAAGAATCAAATTAGGGATGCAGTGTGGATCTCATTAATACCTTGTACCTTTAATATTGTGTGCCGGAGTTATTTAGCTGAGTCCATAAAGTGGAAGGAAGAGATAACTGGCTTCATTAATGTTTCCAATGAATGCTGAGATCACCCATAACAATAAAAGCTGATTTCAAATTACATTAAGCTACTGAAGGGTTGTCAGATGCCTTGAAAGCATCAGTTGTTGAAGAAATATATAAGCATGCCACATGCAACAATTTTACCTTGCTGATTTAATGAATTTCAGGATAAACTCATTTTTCATTGAATAGGGTACCTGTATTTTTGATAAAAACAAGTGAGTTTTCCAGATACATTAAAGCAACACAACCTGCCTTTTTATGTTTATCTGCTCTAAAGATACTATAACCTGGAGGAGTCCAAAACCAAAAGTTCTGTGCTATGACAAAGTCCCACCAAACAGCAAACAGCAAAATCCAAAAAAGAAAGAAGAATGGCAGGACACTGCTGGATTAACTCCTTCTTTTATTAAAACAACCAAAACATCCAAGGATAAGCGCTTTCGGGTGTGATACCCTTCATCAGATAAAGAGAACAAACATTACCACTGTTTTAAATTAAAAGCCAACCAATCAGCAATCAGTAAATTACCCGCCTTTTTAGTAGGGCGGGTTTCAAAGGAACCATGTCATTTAACCCTGGGCTCCTATGAGCCCTCAGCTCCAAGATCCATTCAGATTCAAGGGATTCTGTCATCAACCTTATGTCTCCTCCCTATTATTTAACCTTCGTTAACCACAGCCCTGAAGCTGAAAGTATGTGTTGAGTGCTGTTCAATGTGCCTATAAAGAGCATTATGCTCATTTTATTTCTAATATTGGAAAGATGCTGTAAAATTCTGATCTTAAACATATTATTGGTCTTCCCAACATAATATGCTGCGCATTGTTCACATGTAGCCAAATAAACTATGTTACTTGTCCTGCAGGTAGCCCTTGCCTTAAGATGGTATAACCTTCCAGTAACAGGATGTTTAAAAGTTGCATTCTTATTGATAGACGGACAGGCTTTACATAAGCCACAGGGGACACTGCCTGGGCTCTCCTTAAATAAATTGGATGTAGTAAAAGCCTTTTCATTACAAAGGATGTCCTTCAAATTCTTATTTCTCTTGTATCCAAAGCTGGGTCTGGTTCCTAATAGATCCTTTAACTTATTGTCACTTCTTAAGATGTTCCAGTTTTTAAAAATTATATTTTTATATCTTTGGTATTGCTACTATAGGTGACAAACAACTTAGGTTCCCTTTTGTGGAGCTTTGGCCTTGGATTCAACGAGCTCTTGTCTGATCCATGGTTTGTATTTACTATCCCTTTTCTGCCTGCTATCATTAATGACTTCACTAATCATCCCCTCTTTGTATCCTCTGTCCAAAAAACATTGCTTCAAGGACTCTATCTCTTTCTCATACTCTGTATCATTCATTGATATCCTAGATATTCTGCCTGCCTGGCCCTGAACTATGTTGGGGAACATATGACGGGATGCATGCTATCAAAGCATAGCAAACTGTTTTTCCAGCAATCCTTTCTAAATAACTTCGATGAAAAACCATTGCTAGTTTGTGTAATACTGACATCCAAAAATCTATGCTGGTATCAGAGAAATTCAACTTAAATCTAAGGAAGGATGTAGTGGAATGTAGATAGCTGACAAAATCTATTAACATGTCTGCCTCACCCTCCAAAAGAAAAAACATTGTCTACAAAACGTGTATACATATACACATGTTGTTTCCATAATGGATGTTCTAAAATTACATCTTTCTCCCAAAACCAAAGGACCAGGTTGGCATATGTATTAGCACTGGGGGTGCCCATAGCTACCCCCTGTGCTTGTCTATATATTTGCTTGTTCCCTATAAAGACATTATTCTCTAAGACCAAGGCCAACATCATCTTAACTAAGGATATATTGTTGTCCTCCTCACCCAAGTCACTCAGAACCCCACCTATGGCTTGGATACCAAAGTCATTACTGATCACAGTAAAAAGATTATGGACATCCAACGTCACCATTAAAAGTTTTCCCTGTGGCTTATTATGATTGAACCTGCCTACCCTTCTAAGGAAATCACCTGGAGGAGAATTTGCTGAATATTTGATTGTTTTAACAAAGTCTCAGAGACAATTAAGATGTCACAGTGGTATAGATTAAGCTAATGGTGGGATCATATATGTGTTTATTTCTTATTCGTCTGCCATTTCTAACCATTTGCATGTACTCTGTTAACTTTCGTTGGATCTGTAATAATAATGTTATGTAATAAAGCATGCTTGGGATGAATATTTTTTATGCCTTACCCACTCCTCCTTGCCAACCATTAAGCCTCTCCCTAATGGACTTGAGCCCTTCTATTCCTTACTGGTGGGGGTTCTCATATCTGCTATGGCAACAGCCATCTAGAAGGGTAGTCATTTATGCAGACATCTGGGAGTTTGTGGTCTCACTGCCAACCTGGTTGTACGAACATTTTTTTGTGTATAGGTCCTAAACCCCCTCCCGTCAGTGGGAAGGTGGCATAGCTTTCAACCTCTTAGGGCAAGAAATCCAGACAAAGCCATAAATAATGGGGAGACAAAGGCCCAAAAATACTGACACTTTTTAAATATTGCTCTTACAAACTTAGAAAGTTGCTAGAAAAATAGGTTTTGCATTAGAATGAATTTTCTGAAGGGTATGGAGTTTGAAACTTAAATGTCTGTCATTTTCTGACTTCAATCTTTAATTATTCGTCAGTAATTTGCCAGAAAATCACAATTTTATCAAAAATGGAACTAAAATATGAGGCAAAGATCTGGACAGTCTGTAAAAATCTGTACAGTTGAAAGGTATGGAAGGTGGCATATTAGCAACACTGCAGGGACTCAAAATGCCACCACCCACCAGCACGTGCTACCACCAGGCAATAGTTTGGGGAGCTGTAAGCCTGCCCCCAGAATGCCTACAACACCATCATCCCTCCACTGAAAAAGTATGTCTGTAAGCATCCTGCTCCATCCCACCACCTGCCCTATTCCAAGATGGACCTGACCATCCTCCCATGCCAGTTCTATCAAGCACTTGAGCCTCCAGCTGAACCTAAGCCACCTGGGTCATAGCAAAGCCTTATCCCTCAATGTCACCTGTATGGACATGGGCTGAGGTGTATATTACTTGAAAGTAAAACAGTCACTGGGCATGTGGCACACTGTGGGAGTGCTAATTTATTTTTTAAATTTTATTCCTTTCTTGAACTTGATCAGAATCTTTAGGAATCCTTAGGAGCGTTGCGCTCACAACAGATCCTCATGTTGACACTGTATTTAGAGTATAATTAATACTGATAAGCTTTAGAGTAATTTATATTCAAACTTTTGATAATGCCAACAAGGCACTGAAAAGAATGATGAGGTGAAAAGTCATATAAATTAAGAGCGTATGACTCGTTTGAGCAAAGGATTAAGAGCATCAAGTTGAACTGCAATGATGAGAAATTCTCATTGGTCACACAGTCTGTTTCTTGAATGCATGCTTTATTACAGATACAGCTTTGGCAAATATATGCAAAATTAGGTTAGGAAGGAAGGGCAGACATGAGGAATGAACTCTATGTCTTATGCCATGGAAATGACCCCCTCTCATACATTTTAAGTTCCCAATAAAAACAGAGAGCATAAGAGGTGTCTAAGATGGCTGGCCATTGTTAGTGAGTACAGTACGTGTCTTCTGATGTAGCAAAGCAAAAACCAAGACCACAGAACCTTGCTCCAGCAAGTAAACCACTCAAATGGATCCGAAAAAGTTGAACGCTAATTTTATTAGTAAACGTTTTCGCCTTGCTACAAATGCTTGGCTTCGTCAGAGATCAAACAGAACAAAATCAATTAAACAAGCTTAAATACCAAAAGGAAGTGATGTCACAAAGAAACCATCTTAAAAAACATTTTTTTAAAAAACATTTTTAAAAACATTTTTTAAAAAACCATCATTAAACCATATACTTATGTTTGCCAAAAGAATACATTAATTACCTAAAAATGTATTACATTCAAATCGTAAATTTGACAACAGTCAATAGTGAAATGCATCCCCATGTCAACTGACAGCATATAAACCCGTAATTAAAACCTATCAAATAATAAGGTATGTACCCCTTATATGTGTATGATAAAAAGGCTTTAAATTCATGACGGGAAAAAAAGTCAGCTTAAATAACTTTTTAGCTTTAACACAGGTAGAATATTACAATTGTCATTTAACCCGGGGGCATGAAAGGCATCAGTTCTAAACTGCCACTCTAATTCTCTCAGTTCTAACAATAATGGAAAAGGACCAATCCAGAAAGCATCAGTCGGATGACATCTATTTTAGCAGCATTGTCCGAGAAGCTCGACAGATTAAATGCTAGACTCGATGTGGTTGAAAGGAAGGATGCCGCTGTAAGCGGTTCTAATTTGGAACCGAGAAGTCTACCATCATTACCGTCATGTTCTAATGGAGTTGCGAACTTGGGGAGCGACTCCATTCCAGCAGCACAACCTTTTCCTGCTTCCATTAGAGGAATAAATAATGGAGGCTCTAATACACATTCAAATGTGGAGTTGCGTAACAATATTTTACCAGCTAGTTCCCTTGGCCATAGTGTTCTGAGGACTAATGTTCCAGTCGGGGATTCTGTCCCACAAATACAGCGAGCTTCTACAGTTTTAGACGCTTCTAATCAAGTAAGTGGTTCATTTAACATAGCGACTTGGATGTCGGATACCACGGCGTTTACATTTAATAATACCGGTTCTAATAATGCTAATTTAATGAATGATGGGAACAATACTTCTACTTTATCGGACAAACTGAAGCTCTTTGATGGGTATGTGCCGAAATTAAAGAAGCTTCAATTAGAGTCCGCATATTTTAGACAATGCATTCAAGAGGGACTGATACCAAAGGGTTTACGTAACTCTTTTGCACCCTCGGGGTTAATTAATTCAGCTTCTTTTTTGAGTGACCTTAAAGAATTATTTCAGGCACAAGGTATTCAACTACTTGATCTCATTATTAAATATTACGAGCAACAAGTAAGTCAACTATTGTTGGATATTGAGGTGCTTGACAGACAACTAAAAGAAGACTTGAATTTTTCAAAGTTTAGAATTGACTATGACCGGACTTTAACAAGCATAGAAGCGATGCTTGTTAAACTTAAACAAAATAAGACTAAGAAGCTTGCTAGAGATAGGCAAGCTTATCAATCAGACACCGCCTATCCCAAACTTCGTTTTTTAGAACGTGAGGGATCAGCATCCACCAGGGTAAATTCTAGTAATGTTTCAATGGAACATGACCAAGTAGAAGTAAACACTAATGATGATGTTCCTGATCAGGGGGAATATAATAATCCTGTTGCTGGTCCAAGACACAGCAACAGAATAAAGAACTATTATAACAACAACAAAAGAAGTAATCCTAATTGGCACAATAACAACAACAATACCAATTTTTTAGATCAGCGGAATCCACGACAACGTTCCAACAGGAGATAGAATTGGTATTTGATGCCCCTACTGTAATGACTTCAATTGAAGGGACATTAATGAGAAATTGTATTGAGAACAACGAGGGGGTCTTGTATGCTGAGACAGGGGTTCCTGACATTTTGACAAATTCAAGTGGTGATTTCAAAATTTACAATTTCACCAACTGTAAATTTGAAAAAGAGCTAATTGAATTATTAGCGTACGGTTACACTTTTGTCCCAAGCAGATCTGGTGATATATCTACAGAACTTATAAATTTAAAATGTTTCATTAGAAAGTTGAATTTGAAATTGTTCTTTAGCGAAGAAGTCAATAATCCCAGTATTCCTTCATCTTTGAAACCTCCAAGTGTGTTTAATCCACCACTCCACCCTGCACTTTTTGTTTTTGAACAGGCATGTGAGGTTGATTTGAGACACTTATTTGCTAACAATTTTAAGATGCGGACTAAATTCCAGTCTAATATTACCAATGCTCAAACAGAGTTGTTGCGTAATCTTCGCAACAAGTCTATTAGACTTCTTAAGCCTGACAAAGGGGGAGGCTTGGTAGTATTTGAGGACACCCTTTATAAGGAAAAGATGTTTAGTATTCTGGATTCAGTAGCGTATGCCGAAGCTTCCCTTAATGAAGTTCATGGGACATATAAAAGAATAAGGGGTTATTACCGTGATCTGTTCCTTGAAAATAAAATAGATCACGATACATACACTTTTATAGATATAACATTACCCAAAATACCGGTGATGTTCGGCATTCCAAAGATTCACAAAGATTTACTGAATCCTCCTATGAGGGCTCTAATAGATGGTAGGTCCTCTATTACTTATTTTTCAGCTAAATTAGTTGACAAATTGCTGTCTAAATACATGGAACACTTACCATCGATTTGTAAAGATTCCTGGTCTTTTTTGGGGGCTATTAATAGCCAACCCTTCAACAGTGAGGTGAATTTCCTCACTGTTGATGTTGTTGACTTATACACCTCTATTCCCCATATTGAAGCCCTTGAATGGATAGCCCTGTTACTGGTGGAAATGGGGGCCCCGAATAATGAGATTGATGTAATAACTGCAGTGTTGGACATAGTGTTGTCTTCAAACTACTTTATGTTTGACAAAAAATTCTTTCTGCAAAAAAAAGGCGTTGCCATGGGCTCCCCATGTGGAGCAGTGGTAGCGAACTTTGTTATGAGCTACTGGGAGAAAAACATCCTTTTTAATTTAAAGGATTTAATTAAACCCATCAAATATTACACGAGATATCTAGATGATATTTTTATTTTATTTGATGGGGATATAACAGTAGCTGATAATTTTGTGGCAAAAATTAACACCACAACAGAGTTTTTGAAATTTACTTATAATTTCGCGACAACAGGAATTGACTTTCTCGATGTGAAACTCGAGAAAGATTTACAAACTAGTTCGTTTGTTTCAGCAATTTATAGAAAGCCAACGTACTGCAATTCATTCTTACATTTCTCCAGTCACCACCCACGCCGACAGAAGAAAGCCATAGTTAAAGGCCAATTTGTGAGAGCTGCGAGAATGTGCAGTACGTTGGACTTATTCTATGCAGAATGTCATACTTTATCTGACATGTTTTTGAAACGAAACTATCCTCCCAAATTTGTACATGACATTTTGGATGAGGTGGTTACAAAAAGGGTTAATGGTTTTTTTAGGGCCATTTTGTCAAGTAATATAGAGGAGGGGGTTTTGACTTCTTCTTCTTCTTTGCAAGAGATCGTTTCTAGTAGTGAGAATGACAGGTTAATTGAAAGAAAAAGCTTTGACCCTACGCTTTGTTATATCACCACATTTAGTTTTGACTCTAATCATATTGTGTCAATCATTCAGAAGAATTGGGACTTCATCTTGAGTAACCCCTTGCTAGTTAAAAAATTTGGTAGTTGTCCCAAATTTGTTTTTAAGAGGAGCAAAAATATAAAGGAATTACTACAGATGAATAATTCCGGTATACGGTTTAATAAAAGGTTGGGGATGTATCAGTGTGGTTTTTGCAATAGATGTAACCTTGTCAAGGTGGGTCAGACTTTCACAATAAGGGACAAGAAATACACTATTAGAATGCCCCTTAATTGTGAAAGCAAAGCAGTAGTGTATGCTGCCTTTTGTAACTGCTGTCCGTCTTACTATATAGGGAAGACGGACCGCAGATTACGTGATCGTATGTACGAGCACCTATACGCCATGAGAACAGAAAATTCTAACAATGCCCTATCTAAGCATTTGATTGACTTTCCAGGACATAGTTTTTCTTTCATGGCGATAGATCAGATTATTCCATCAATTAGAGGGGGCCCTTTTCCTTTATTGTTAGAACTGAGAGAATTAGAGTGGCAGTTTAGAACTGATGCCTTTCATGCCCCCGGGTTAAATGACAATTGTAATATTCTACCTGTTTTAAAGCTAAAAAGTTATTTAAGCTGACTTTTTTTCCCGTCATGAATTTAAAGCCTTTTTATCATACACATATAAGGGGTACATACCTTATTATTTGATAGGTTTTAATTACGGGTTTATATGCTGTCAGTTGACATGGGGATGTTTTTCATTATTGACTGTTGTCAAATTTACGATTTGAATGTAATACATTTTTAGGTAATTAATGTATTTTTTTAGCAATTATAAGTATATGGTTTAATGACGGTTTTTAAAAATGTGTTTTAAAAAATGTTTTTAAAAAAAATGTTTTTTAAGATGGTTTCTTTGTGACATCACTTCCTTTTGGTATTTAAGCTTGTTTAATTGATTTTGTTCTGTTTGATCTCTGATGAAGCCAAGCATTTGTAGCAAGGCGAAAACGTTTACAAATAAAATTAGCGTTCAGCTTTTTCGGATCCATTTGAGTGGTTTACTTGCTGGAGCAAGGTTCTGTGGTCTTGGTTTCTGCTTTTCAACAGTTTACTTTCATTTTCTTGTTTACGCTCTTCTGATGTAGCAGAAAGAACAGGTAATAAGGGAAGTATCATGTGATCTAGTCAGTTCTAGAGCTTCCAGTTAACCATCATAATTTACAGGTGGTAAAGGTGAATGCGGATGATGATCACATAGAATTCTTAAACTAAGTCCATAAGGTGGGACCTTGGTAAGTGTCTATGATATTTTACAAAAAAAAAAAAGAGAGAGAGAAAGAAAAAAAAAATCTGTTACTTTTAAGCTGTAGCAAACTGCTTGCTACAGTGTAGCAAACATTCATTACAGTTTAGACAACACGTGGAGTGCTACAACACTCAGGTTAGACTGTAAATGCAATACCAGCTTTTAAAAGCCTGTATTGCATTAAAAAGTAATTGGGAATCAGGATTATGGACTAGAATGTTAATCACTCCTAACACTTTACACCAGGGGCAGTTGCCCACTTCGCCCAGTCCTAACTACACTTCTGTTCCATAGTGTAAGACCTGATCTTAACAGTGCTGGGGTGCGGTTAACAAGCTTTTAAGAGCCTCTAAGTACTGTTGAAGGCTGGTCTTGTGTTAGGGACTTCTGAAAAGGGCTCAGAAGGTTTCTCTTCTTCCTGACTTCAGGGCATGATCACAGTGCTCCATGCATGGCAACATGTTAGTACTAAGCCTGTTTTTCTGCAAGACATCATTATCCCAGTTATGCATAAACGGAGCTACCTAACACATCTTCACAACTAGGTGTCAAACTGTTCTGAATTATACCACGGAACTGTAGTATTTTAATAAGAGTTAAGCCTCAGTAAAACACAAACTGTGTAATATTTACAATTAAATGAGCAGGGAGGCAAAATATGCACATAAAAGAGCAATTTCTTCATAACTGGCAAAACTATTCTGTATCTTATCACAGCTGTACATTTTTTTAATCAGATATAAGCCTCAGGAAAATATGATCTGTGTAATGTAAGTAACTGGAAAAGAAGGCATTAGATTTTTTTAATGTTCAAATGATGCAGCAGTATTTCTACTCTACTAATAAAGTACCTGTTTTAAATCCCCAAATATCTTCCATATTTTCTAAGACTTTAACATATATATTATTGAAGCATTTTACTTATTCTTGGCATCACTGCTGCTAAGTTTGAAGCTGGGAAAATCGCTTAAATTACTAAGAACTATAAATGACATGTAGAATTCTCAACACCCTGACATCTGCACATTAAAGGACTAAATATTAAGATGCACGGTAAAGTTTAAATGCCTTTGGTATTTTTATGAATTATCATCAGTTATGTCAGGAGTTCTACCATCCAGACAAGAAAGTTTTTACATCTATATATATAACAAATACATTTCTAATGATCCAACTGGGAGGGGTAATTTAGAAATAAAACATCACAAATTAAAAACTGTGACTGAAACAAGTGACGGGTAACAGTTTCAGATAGTAGTTAGTGACATCTTGTCATAAGCAGGCAATTTAAGATGAAAGCTGCAGCAGTTTCTGCCATTTCTGAAAAGTTAACAGTACAGCTAGCATTGCAGTGGTTAATAAGAAGAAAACAGTGGCTTTTCAGATAAAGAAAATCTTACAATAAGCAAAAGTGAGGCTCAGACAACCCCTGCGAGTACCGGGAGCTGAGAAGTGATTTCCCATCCATACAGCCAATTAGCCAAACACTTGTGACAGACAACCTAAGCCACAGACTACGATTAGTTGAACTAAAAAGGGACTACCAGCCTGTCAAGATCAGGCCTTCTTTTCAGCTAAAGAATGAATGGTATTAATAATGCATTATAGTTAACAAGGATTTGTGCCTGGCTAACTCGCTGGTTAATATTAGTAACCCCTCAGGAGAACTCTTGTCACACTCACAGCTCTCTACTATAACTGTTTCTGTCAGGCACTTTCTGTTTTCCACCTCTCACTCAGCATGAAATTCAGGTACAGAATCCCTTAAGAGAGCGACTGGTGCTAACAAGAAAGTCTTGTGTGTTCTCTCTCAACTCCTTGAAACCTGTTCCAGAGAAATATATCTATCCTGCAGTGTCTATGTATGAGCTTTTGTTTGTATATCTGTGTTTAGGGAGGGAGAATTTAACAATGCATGAAAAGAACAGTAGTCAAATTACTTAAAAAAACTATTTTACAAAAACATAAAGGACTCTGAAATATAAAATCAGAAATTCATATAATGGTTTAAATGTCAAAATTACTTCTCTTTCAGGGTACTATTTTTGGAGGGAACAAAATCAGAATGTCAGTGGTTAGTGGGTATGCGTTCAGAAGTGCATATGATAAATATGCATAGTGACCATCCAAGAGAAGTAGTGTGTGTATTAGCCTCTTGTTAAATGAAAGGTAGTCTCTATCTTAAACTGTACATTTAATGTTCACAGATGGTTCAAATGAAACTACAGCAGGAAGTCTCATGATTTTGCCTACTGAGTTAATATTATAAAACTTACATTTTTAGAAATGTCTACTGGTGGTGACTTTTACACAGTTATTCTTATATGGTGAGCACCATCCTGAAAGGAGGGTTGTTTCATGTAGTTTGGCAATATGTATTGCATTTGATGCAGTGCAGCCCTTAATCTGTTTAAAATTTTATACACACACACACACACACACACACACACACACATAGGTAGACAGATATAGATACAAATAGACAAGACAGATAAAGGATCAAGCAGATGCAGTTTAAAACTGAAATTCAGTGACAATTGCATTGCTCCTTGGGGCAACAACACTTCAAATCTCTTTAAATACCTAAAAATAAAAAAGATCATTACCAAATACATTTGTAGATAGGGAAACTGGATGGAAAATTATGCAATGTACCTGTCATATCCCTTGATCTGTGACAGCATATCTGCAAATTGAACACACAGTACTGACATCAGGTGGCACTCTAGTGGCAGTTGTCCAAGCAGTTCATTCATTTACTCATTCAGTCTTCAGTTACCTGCTTAATCCAAATTCGGTATGCAGGGGAGTTGAGCCTATCCTGGCACTCACTGAGCACAAGGCAGAGAAACTAATTCTGAATGGGGCACCCTCACTGAGCACATGCATCTCTAGCAATCCACAGGACAGACAATTCACCTCCAGCAAATCTTTGAGATGTGGGAGAAAGCAACAGTAAGGTTGCCACCCGTCCCGTTGTCAGCGGGACACTCACGGGTTGAACTGCTTCATCCCGTTGCCCGCTGTGCAAAGTAGTGGGACTTGAAAAGTCCCGCTTTTCAATTGCACTGAATTGCCGTGGAAAAGCTGCAATTACTTCCGGGTTTTCCACGGCAATTCAGTTACGTCACCAACCCAGACCTGCAGGCAAAGCTGCTACCTGTTAGGTCCAGGTGCTTTAATTCGTGCAGCAATTGGCTGAAATTCATGAAAGGGGTGGGGATTGGGGCAAAGATCACAGCTGTAGGATCGCTTTGTTTTAAGCGCTTCTACAGCTGCTAAAAAAACTAGATTTTTTTTTTTGTATTATACTAAGAGAAATTAAAAGTAACAGTATAATACAAAAATAAGTTATTTTTTCTTTCTCTTCATATTATGTCATTGCTGAATATGTTATAAGTGAAGGCAATGCAGATTTTAGATTTAGAGCACATGATATAATTGACGTGAATGCAGGAGGTGGAGATTGTATTATATAACTACTGAGGCAAGAAAATATTAATGGATTACATTATTCTGAGCAGATAGATGTCTTAGCCTCAGTTCTGCTGTCGGCATCAAACCTATCTTAAAAATGAAACACATTGGTTAATCACTAAGTAAGGATCTTGTTTTAATAAGTGTGTTTTAAGTAATGCTTCTATATGAAATGTGATCATAGGATGTTATAGTAAGAACTTACTCCTCTTTCTTTTAGAACTAAAGAAACACTGATAGTGTGAAAGATTGTCATTTATTACTTGTGTTTTCAGTTTTATAAAGAATATATATATATATATATATATATATATATATGTGTGTGTGTGTGTTTTTTTTTTTTCTAATGAGCCAGCCATCCATCCATTCATCCAACCAGCCAGTCAGCCATCCATTCATCCAACCAGCCAGCCAGCCATTCATTCATCCAGCCAGCCATCCATTCGTGCAGCCTTCCATCCATTCATGCAGCCAGTCATCTATTCATGCAGCCAGCCATCCATTCATTCATTCAGCCATCCATCCATTCATCCAGCCAGCCATCCATTCATGCAGCCAGCCATCTATTCATTCAGCCATCCATCCATCCAGTCATTCATCCATCCAGCTGCTACTCCCACCAACAAGCTAGCCACTCCAGCAGCCAGCCAGTCAGCTAGCCACTCCAGCAGCCAGCTAGTCAGCTAGCTAGCCACTCCAGCAGCCATCAGTCGTACCCATAACCGCATCTCCTTCACCGCTCCTGTGGTGATGTCATGGAAGAGGGTGTGGTCAGTGACATATTGGCCACACCCCCATGTCCCACTTTGGCTCGCTTAAAAGGTGGCAACCCTAAGCAACAGCACCTGATGAGAACAAAGATATGGGAAGGATGAGAAAACTCCACTCAGAAAGCATCCCGTCTGAGAACTGAGCTGGAGAACCAAGCTCTTTAGACAGCAAAGCTAATCACTGTACCATCTTCCATGGAGATCCTATCGAAGAATTGTCCCACCACTGCTGGCACATCAAAGCACTGCTATGATATAACCCACTGGCATCAAAGCAAAGGACTACTCAGTGTCTCAGCTACTTCATGTCAGAAGCTCCGACATGAGAGATTCTGACAGTGAACATCTAAGAACTAAACATATAAGAAAGTAGGAGGCACCTTGACATTCTTTGAGATCAGTAAAGTGACAATATTCACTCAAGCAGGACAGAGGAAGTATATAAAAATGGTTAAAAAACATTAAGTTGTCCTGGAGGGCTGTCAGAGAAATGTATGCTGCTTTCATCTCCTTCATGTTGATGTGAAGTGACTTAGCCTATTGAAATCAGACACCCTGCAATTATTAGTTATTAAAGTGAACTCCCCACACATAATCCAAATTATCTGTTGTTAGGTACAGGACTTTGAGAGGTGGAAGTAAGTCATTCATATGGATAACATTTCCAGCTGTGTACCACAAAAATTCCTTCTTTTTGTTCTTAATGCAGTGGGAGGCAGGAATCATCATATCCAGTGTAGTTTTATGTAAGGAAGCAGGATTGTCTTAGCCATCGTTTTGAATGATTTTGTTCTGATTAGCTTGTTTAGACCTAATGAGATCACATCTCTTACCAGATGTCATCTCGAGGTCTTTTCATTTTTCTCTGAAACAAGAAACAGTGTGGAATAAAAACTTTGACATCTTTAACTGGTAAATGCATTTTATATCGCTTTAGACTTGTTACACCTGAAATGAGGGTATTTGTGGGTGGATCTTCAGGCTAACTAATTCTTTTTGGGACCTTTTTGGCTCACTCAAAACTGACCATCAGCGGCTCCTGGTGCCTCTTCTTGATTACTTGGTCTGTGGAATCCTCCCATCACTCCCAGACAAAGTGCAGGGCTGGCAAGGAGATCAAGGCATCAGGGGGCAGCATCATACTGTTGCTGAGGGAGTGCTTTATCTATCATTCCCCACACCTTTGCAAGTCCAGAAACACCCTGTGAATGGGACATGCAATGGGCATCAGTGCTTCACTGCCCATCACTTCTGCAACGGGCTGATGTCAGCAGCCATCCTGCCTGCCCTTAGACAACACCATGTGTGCTTCCCAAGCCTGCATGCCTCCATCCTCCCTAACTGGGCTGTCAAGCACAAGAGCCAATATCTGAACTCAGGTTGTCATAACTACTGATGCCGATTTATCCATCTACACAATTACAGCAAGCAAGGCTACTGAATTAATTCTACTGCAAAGACTAGTGAACTGAGTGTAAAACTCATTTGCCTGTGGTTATTTAGCTTATTTTATCAATCAATTTATGTTGTCATACAGCATGATGAATATGAAACTTCTTATTGGTATTAGGGAGGAGACAAGGAGGAAGCATTCATTTTAAAGATCTTCGGTTGTGATTAACTTTAACAACTGAATCCATATTATAACCGGTCTGCTTTGCTACACAGTGCTTTTCCTTTCAAAAGTATTGAGAAGACATTAATTTCCTAGAATATAACTTCTTATTTAAAATGACATACTGACAATTAGTAGGTACATACATTTGTTTAAATGAAGATCTTGTTTTATACTTCTTTTCTATTAATAATGAGACAATATGCTGATTGCCACATAATGTGTCATTGCAGTGTCAAGTAATTTATATATAAAATCAGTTTTAATACTTCTAAACCATGCTAACCTTTATAAAATTACCTCTGACAAAGCCGTTCTAGATTAAGGAGCATCATATGCATATTATAGTGCATAATCTCATGTTCTACCCACTGCAGCAACAAGCATCTTTATTCCAATAGTAACTCTGCATATATGAACAGCATGCAAAATCTGTCTTAAAAATGTTACTTGATAAGTCACTGCTAATGTATAAGTGCATTTACTTTTACTATATCTTGTAAGCAAGAATCCTTACGAAATAGCAAATATGCAAGAGGGCAGCTTTTCCACTCTGTTCAGATGTTTGAAAGACAGATGCAAGATCTGCCTTGTGAGAACTACATGAGGCCTGACTATCTAAATGGTATCTAAGCATCCTGAAAGCCTTTTTTGGTGGCAGAGGCTGTGAATCTGGACATGGACTACTTGTTTTTAAAAACATCCTTAACAGCATAATAAAACAGTGGAACTATATACGCTGCATACATGCAGAAGCCTTATTATATGTTGCTATAGCTCTTTTCAGAGCAGGATTCCCTGCAGACCAAATGAAATCAACAAAATGTAATGTTTCCATTAAGGAAAAACTCACTATCTGAATGCTGACAGAAAGAATAGCATATTTACATTTATATAATACAAAATGTCTCATCTTCACTATGAGTCAGGGAAGATGAGTATTTGTATTTCCTTTTACCCTTCTGAACTTTCACAGACATGCAGAAAAGCTGATGGTTCTGTGCACTATCCATAGAATGACAATGGTTCAACAAATGTCTAGGACTTTACTGTTTCAGTGCTGTCTCCTGCAGTACACTGTAATACTCCTTTGCACAGATCTTTCAAAGGAAGGCTGCAGTAAAACAGGGGTTTAATCAAATGTGGTTACAGTGAGTCTTGCCTGAAGAAATGCTACTGAGTGCTGAGCTGTTCCACCACCAGATCTTCTACATCTGACATGATCACAGCAGATATCAATAAATGCATTAGCAAAGGTGCTACTATAGTCAAGGTCATTAAGGAGAATTTTAACATTTTTGAAAATGACTTCATATGCATATGTCAAGGTGTCATGTGACCATTACTACACTCCTTACAACTAGATGTGGACTTGGGGAATTTAATTTTTTTCAGATCTTTTGCTGCATCCTATGAAGATTAACCTTTATTGATGCTAACCACCTTATCCTTTCTCTTTTCTTTGATATCAGATTGTCTGCTCTACATTTCTTATGAGATATTAGACATTCAACAAGTCAAATACCAGCTGCAATGCTAACTCTTTGAAGATGTCTAAGGAAAGACAATAGTGTCAATGAACACAACATACCATGCAATTGAAATAATACAGGATGCAAATCATTGAAACAGATGACAAAACAATGATGAAATCTAGTAAGGCTGGATTTGTAGAAGTGCCTTATGCACTGAATAAGTCTTCATGGTGTGCATACAAGACAAGAAATGGGCCTCGCAGGGATAAAAACATAACTGATAAAAGTTCTGGAGGAAAGAAGACAAACAAGACTGATCAACACAAATATTATGGTTTGCTATTACAAGGACCCATAACAAAGGAGGCTAAGATTAATGCCCAAGTAAAGTTTTGTTATAAACTTAGCAGATTCTTGGGTCCAAAACTATATCTCTCAGTGGTAAAGAAGGACTTGCTCTTTGCCCGAATATGACCTTCCACTGATCACTTCTGCCTTATTTAATGGTTCCCACACATCCTTAAGACACATCTTAGTAAAGAATGTTGATTTATTTTGCCTTCCTTTGCATATATACCACTATACACAATGATTATTTGCCTACACTCTCCTACCTACCCTTTCCCCTCCCCACCTCTAACTGCATACACTGACACGTGTGTGTGTGTGTGTGTATGTATATATATATATATATATATAGAGAGAGAGAGAGAGAGAGCACCATACCTCTTTAACTCTCCTAAAATAGAACTATTTCTTATAAATTCTTACATAAAACAAAATCTCAATTTATCTTGCTAAAACACACCCAACAATCACAGAAACCCTTACAGTCACCCCCCCCCATAAAACATAAAAACTGCAATTGAGTGGGGACATACACCCAAACCATGGCCCAAAAGGTACTCAATAAGTTTCCAACAGCACACAACAAACAAACTAATCCTCAAACCACACTAACAGCTTATCTTTCATCAACATACACCAAAATGGTTCAAGTATACTCCTCATTAACATTAATATCAGGAGTATACTAAATAAAATATCTGAGATCCATGCTACCCTCTCTCACTACAACCCTGACATTGCAGTCTTAACAGAAAGCTGGCTCAAAGCACACATAGACAACAACGAAATCCTATGCTCTGGCTGCATCCTAGGATAAGACAGAATATAAAAGTGAGGTGGCAATTTAGCTGTAATATACAAAACACACTAAAACTAAAGCAATTACAAGTAAACCTACCAGAACTAAATAATACCGAACTGCTAGCCTCCCGTCTCAAAATCAACTATAATAAACACATTGTCTTACTATCAGTATATATCCCATCTGGAAAAAACCCTCCATAATTGAAAACCTACTATCCTGAGCATCCACCCCCATTTAGCCAAGAAACAATAACAGTAGAGGACCTCAATATCAACTGGCAAACTTGTTCCTCAGATAATTCCTCAAACTACATAAACTTGCATGGATTCACTCAGATGATAAACACGCCAACAAGCAGTCTACTCTTGACTGTACCCTAAATAACAAACCTTCACTAATCTAGCAATCAGGTTGTCTCCCAGACAGCTTAAGTGACCACCTGCCACCCTACATCCCGAGACACCGTAATAATCCTACCCAAACTACAATTTATAAACAAATATGCAACAAAAGAAATTTTTCTATACATACCTTCAAGCTACTTCTTCAAAATTGCAACTGGGTCTTCCCTGAAATACCTCCCACTAGACTCAGCTGTCCAATATTTCAACAACAAATTTCCTGGGATCCTCAACAGCCTAGCCCCCATCAGGAATATTAGAATTAAAGCTAATTATTGTCCATGTTTCTCTAAAGAAACCAAACAACTTCTGAAACAGAGAGATAAATTCTGGTTCCAATATCAGGCTAACAAAAATAAAGCATCCTATGATAATTATCATCACATTAGAAATAAATCCAAAAAACAAATTAAGAATGACAAAAACCTCTACTAGACTAGAATCCAACAATTACATCATAACAATCCCAAAAAAAATTCTGGGGCTCCATTGAACAACTCCTACAACCAGGACAAACCACAACTCCAACCCCTAATACATTCAATCCAAAAGAAACTATAGCTACCCAATTCAACTCTTTCTTCACCAATTCTATTCTCTCACTTATAACAGACAGTCATAATACTACTCTTGTCACCCCACCTGTAACCAACGTTACCAGCACTTCTCTCTTGCTCTCTTTTTCCAACTTGTTCGGACAGACAAGATAAAAAAAAAATGTTAACTAAACCAAAACTTACATCACTCTCAGCTGATCAGCTACCAAATGAATACCTCAAATAGGCAGCTGATCTCATCTGCTACCCTATATAAATGATGATCTATTACTGAACAAAACATCCCAAAGATCTGGAAAATTTCATATGTAATCCCTCTACATAAAGGTGGATCATCACTAGAACTCTCTAATTTTAGGCCAACATCCATTCTATATCACTTTCAAAAATTTTGGAAAAATGTATCCATGCGCAACTACTCAACCATCTACTAACAAAAAATCTGCTATCCAATTCCCAACACAGCTTCTGTCCCAAACATATTACCACAACTGCCCTCTTAAGCTTCGCCAACACCATAGACAAACTCAAAAAGTAAGAGAAACATGTCTCCTCTATCCTTCTAGACATGTCTAAAGCATTTGTCACACTATTTCACCAAAAGCTCTTATGTGAGTTTGCCTCCCTCAGGAAGCCCTCTCCTGGTTCCACAGCTATCTTTCCAATCGCCAACAGGCTATGAAGTGGCGAAAAGATCTCTCTTCTCTGCTACCCGTCACTGTTGGGGTCCCATAAGGATCAATACTAGGCTCACTTTTTTTCTCTATCTTTACAAACAAAAACAAACTTCATACTGCCTCCAGCCTTGCCACCCTCTTCCAATATGCAGATGTCTCCACTGTCATCTGTTCAGCACTCTCCCTACCACAGCTCCAAGAAATTACCCCTGCCATCGAATCATACCTACACAACTTCCAACTCATTCTAAACCCCAACAAAACCAAATGAATACTCTTCCAGAATAGCCACAATAAAGCTAAAACTCACAGTCAACACGATAGAATCATCTCTTCTAACATCACAGTAATTGATTCAATCACAGAAACAAAGGTATTAGGTATCACCATTGATAGCAGTCTGAAATCTGACAAACATTTGACACATATTATTAAAAAACCCACGTCAAATTAGGTTCACTCTACAGAATCAGACCTTACCTTACCAACTCCTCCTGACAAGCGATCACCAGGACACACCTTCTATCCATCAACCCCATATTCACAAACCTTAGAAAAGCAGGCCTAAATAGGTTAGAGGCTTGCCACCACAAAATCGCCAAATTTGCGGTTAAC